>NW_027210001.1:0-147188 GCF_027789765.1 Dendropsophus ebraccatus
TGCGGGATTGGATGCAGGCACCTGGCACCCAGGAATCGGCTTTAGTTCACGTGTATCTCTTAAGCCGGCAGAGAAAACCCACCTGATATGCGCTCCACACAATTGAATAGAGACGCCGTTGATTTTCTATGGGAATTGCAGAAATGACTTCTAAGCCTCAAAATAATGACTTTTTTTCCTAAGGTGGTAGGAATGAAACTCAGTGCGGGCTGGATGGGGTCCCCCCTGGGCACCGCAGACCTAAGCTTGTTTAACTCCTACCTCTTAAAGGGACCGAGAAAAAATGACCTTTTCTGCACTCCAATGTAAGTCAATGGGGCGATTTTTTGGCTATGTGCTAGAAATGAAATTCAGTGCGGATTGGATGACAGGCACCCTAGGCACCCAGGATCGGCTTTAGTTTCACGTGTATCTCTTAAGCCGGCAGAGAAAACCCACCTGATATGCGCTCCACACAATTGAATAGAGACGCCGTTGATTTTCTATGGGAATTGCAGAAATGACTTCTAAGCCTCAAAATAATGACTTTTTTTCCTAAGGTGGTAGGAATGAAACTCAGTGCGGGCTGGATGGGGTCCCCCCTGGGCACCGCAGACCTAAGCTTGTTTAACTCCTACCTCTTAAAGGGACCGAGAAAAAATGACCTTTTCTGCACTCCAATGTAAGTCAATGGGGCGATTTTTTGGCTATGTGCTAGAAATGAAATTCAGTGCGGATTGGATGACAGGCACCCTAGGCACCCAGGATCGGCTTTAGTTTCACGTGTATCTCTTAAGCCGGCAGAGAAAACCCACCTGATATGCGCTCCACACAATTGAATAGAGACGCCGTTGATTTTCTATGGGAATTGCAGAAATGACTTCTAAGCCTCAAAATAATGACTTTTTTTCCTAAGGTGGTAGGAATGAAACTCAGTGCGGGCTGGATGGGGTCCCCCCTGGGCACCGCAGACCTAAGCTTGTTTAACTCCTACCTCTTAAAGGGACCGAGAAAAAATGACCTTTTCTGCACTCCAATGTAAGTCAATGGGGCGATTTTTTGGCTATGTGCTAGAAATGAAATTCAGTGCGGATTGGATGACAGGCACCCTAGGCACCCAGGATCGGCTTTAGTTTCACGTGTATCTCTTAAGCCGGCAGAGAAAACCCACCTGATATGCGCTCCACACAATTGAATAGAGACGCCGTTGATTTTCTATGGGAATTGCAGAAATGACTTCTAAGCCTCAAAATAATGACTTTTTTTCCTAAGGTGGTAGGAATGAAACTCAGTGCGGGCTGGATGGGGTCCCCCCTGGGCACCGCAGACCTAAGCTTGTTTAACTCCTACCTCTTAAAGGGACCGAGAAAAAATGACCTTTTCTGCACTCCAATGTAAGTCAATGGGGCGATTTTTTGGCTATGTGCTAGAAATGAAATTCAGTGCGGATTGGATGACAGGCACCCTAGGCACCCAGGATCGGCTTTAGTTTCACGTGTATCTCTTAAGCCGGCAGAGAAAACCCACCTGATATGCGCTCCACACAATTGAATAGAGACGCCGTTGATTTTCTATGGGAATTGCAGAAATGACTTCTAAGCCTCAAAATAATGACTTTTTTTCCTAAGGTGGTAGGAATGAAACTCAGTGCGGGCTGGATGGGGTCCCCCCTGGGCACCGCAGACCTAAGCTTGTTTAACTCCTACCTCTTAAAGGGACCGAGAAAAAATGACCTTTTCTGCACTCCAATGTAAGTCAATGGGGCGATTTTTTGGCTATGTGCTAGAAATGAAATTCAGTGCGGATTGGATGACAGGCACCCTAGGCACCCAGGATCGGCTTTAGTTTCACGTGTATCTCTTAAGCCGGCAGAGAAAACCCACCTGATATGCGCTCCACACAATTGAATAGAGACGCCGTTGATTTTCTATGGGAATTGCAGAAATGACTTCTAAGCCTCAAAATAATGACTTTTTTTCCTAAGGTGGTAGGAATGAAACTCAGTGCGGGCTGGATGGGGTCCCCCCTGGGCACCGCAGACCTAAGCTTGTTTAACTCCTACCTCTTAAAGGGACCGAGAAAAAATGACCTTTTCTGCACTCCAATGTAAGTCAATGGGGCGATTTTTTGGCTATGTGCTAGAAATGAAATTCAGTGCGGATTGGATGACAGGCACCCTAGGCACCCAGGATCGGCTTTAGTTTCACGTGTATCTCTTAAGCCGGCAGAGAAAACCCACCTGATATGCGCTCCACACAATTGAATAGAGACGCCGTTGATTTTCTATGGGAATTGCAGAAATGACTTCTAAGCCTCAAAATAATGACTTTTTTTCCTAAGGTGGTAGGAATGAAACTCAGTGCGGGCTGGATGGGGTCCCCCCTGGGCACCGCAGACCTAAGCTTGTTTAACTCCTACCTCTTAAAGGGACCGAGAAAAAATGACCTTTTCTGCACTCCAATGTAAGTCAATGGGGCGATTTTTTGGCTATGTGCTAGAAATGAAATTCAGTGCGGATTGGATGACAGGCACCCTAGGCACCCAGGATCGGCTTTAGTTTCACGTGTATCTCTTAAGCCGGCAGAGAAAACCCACCTGATATGCGCTCCACACAATTGAATAGAGACGCCGTTGATTTTCTATGGGAATTGCAGAAATGACTTCTAAGCCTCAAAATAATGACTTTTTTTCCTAAGGTGGTAGGAATGAAACTCAGTGCGGGCTGGATGGGGTCCCCCCTGGGCACCGCAGACCTAAGCTTGTTTAACTCCTACCTCTTAAAGGGACCGAGAAAAAATGACCTTTTCTGCACTCCAATGTAAGTCAATGGGGCGATTTTTTGGCTATGTGCTAGAAATGAAATTCAGTGCGGATTGGATGACAGGCACCCTAGGCACCCAGGATCGGCTTTAGTTTCACGTGTATCTCTTAAGCCGGCAGAGAAAACCCACCTGATATGCGCTCCACACAATTGAATAGAGACGCCGTTGATTTTCTATGGGAATTGCAGAAATGACTTCTAAGCCTCAAAATAATGACTTTTTTTCCTAAGGTGGTAGGAATGAAACTCAGTGCGGGCTGGATGGGGTCCCCCCTGGGCACCGCAGACCTAAGCTTGTTTAACTCCTACCTCTTAAAGGGACCGAGAAAAAATGACCTTTTCTGCACTCCAATGTAAGTCAATGGGGCGATTTTTTGGCTATGTGCTAGAAATGAAATTCAGTGCGGATTGGATGACAGGCACCCTAGGCACCCAGGATCGGCTTTAGTTTCACGTGTATCTCTTAAGCCGGCAGAGAAAACCCACCTGATATGCGCTCCACACAATTGAATAGAGACGCCGTTGATTTTCTATGGGAATTGCAGAAATGACTTCTAAGCCTCAAAATAATGACTTTTTTTCCTAAGGTGGTAGGAATGAAACTCAGTGCGGGCTGGATGGGGTCCCCCCTGGGCACCGCAGACCTAAGCTTGTTTAACTCCTACCTCTTAAAGGGACCGAGAAAAAATGACCTTTTCTGCACTCCAATGTAAGTCAATGGGGCGATTTTTTGGCTATGTGCTAGAAATGAAATTCAGTGCGGATTGGATGACAGGCACCCTAGGCACCCAGGATCGGCTTTAGTTTCACGTGTATCTCTTAAGCCGGCAGAGAAAACCCACCTGATATGCGCTCCACACAATTGAATAGAGACGCCGTTGATTTTCTATGGGAATTGCAGAAATGACTTCTAAGCCTCAAAATAATGACTTTTTTTCCTAAGGTGGTAGGAATGAAACTCAGTGCGGGCTGGATGGGGTCCCCCCTGGGCACCGCAGACCTAAGCTTGTTTAACTCCTACCTCTTAAAGGGACCGAGAAAAAATGACCTTTTCTGCACTCCAATGTAAGTCAATGGGGCGATTTTTTGGCTATGTGCTAGAAATGAAATTCAGTGCGGATTGGATGACAGGCACCCTAGGCACCCAGGATCGGCTTTAGTTTCACGTGTATCTCTTAAGCCGGCAGAGAAAACCCACCTGATATGCGCTCCACACAATTGAATAGAGACGCCGTTGATTTTCTATGGGAATTGCAGAAATGACTTCTAAGCCTCAAAATAATGACTTTTTTTCCTAAGGTGGTAGGAATGAAACTCAGTGCGGGCTGGATGGGGTCCCCCCTGGGCACCGCAGACCTAAGCTTGTTTAACTCCTACCTCTTAAAGGGACCGAGAAAAAATGACCTTTTCTGCACTCCAATGTAAGTCAATGGGGCGATTTTTTGGCTATGTGCTAGAAATGAAATTCAGTGCGGATTGGATGACAGGCACCCTAGGCACCCAGGATCGGCTTTAGTTTCACGTGTATCTCTTAAGCCGGCAGAGAAAACCCACCTGATATGCGCTCCACACAATTGAATAGAGACGCCGTTGATTTTCTATGGGAATTGCAGAAATGACTTCTAAGCCTCAAAATAATGACTTTTTTTCCTAAGGTGGTAGGAATGAAACTCAGTGCGGGCTGGATGGGGTCCCCCCTGGGCACCGCAGACCTAAGCTTGTTTAACTCCTACCTCTTAAAGGGACCGAGAAAAAATGACCTTTTCTGCACTCCAATGTAAGTCAATGGGGCGATTTTTTGGCTATGTGCTAGAAATGAAATTCAGTGCGGATTGGATGACAGGCACCCTAGGCACCCAGGATCGGCTTTAGTTTCACGTGTATCTCTTAAGCCGGCAGAGAAAACCCACCTGATATGCGCTCCACACAATTGAATAGAGACGCCGTTGATTTTCTATGGGAATTGCAGAAATGACTTCTAAGCCTCAAAATAATGACTTTTTTTCCTAAGGTGGTAGGAATGAAACTCAGTGCGGGCTGGATGGGGTCCCCCCTGGGCACCGCAGACCTAAGCTTGTTTAACTCCTACCTCTTAAAGGGACCGAGAAAAAATGACCTTTTCTGCACTCCAATGTAAGTCAATGGGGCGATTTTTTGGCTATGTGCTAGAAATGAAATTCAGTGCGGATTGGATGACAGGCACCCTAGGCACCCAGGATCGGCTTTAGTTTCACGTGTATCTCTTAAGCCGGCAGAGAAAACCCACCTGATATGCGCTCCACACAATTGAATAGAGACGCCGTTGATTTTCTATGGGAATTGCAGAAATGACTTCTAAGCCTCAAAATAATGACTTTTTTTCCTAAGGTGGTAGGAATGAAACTCAGTGCGGGCTGGATGGGGTCCCCCCTGGGCACCGCAGACCTAAGCTTGTTTAACTCCTACCTCTTAAAGGGACCGAGAAAAAATGACCTTTTCTGCACTCCAATGTAAGTCAATGGGGCGATTTTTTGGCTATGTGCTAGAAATGAAATTCAGTGCGGATTGGATGACAGGCACCCTAGGCACCCAGGATCGGCTTTAGTTTCACGTGTATCTCTTAAGCCGGCAGAGAAAACCCACCTGATATGCGCTCCACACAATTGAATAGAGACGCCGTTGATTTTCTATGGGAATTGCAGAAATGACTTCTAAGCCTCAAAATAATGACTTTTTTTCCTAAGGTGGTAGGAATGAAACTCAGTGCGGGCTGGATGGGGTCCCCCCTGGGCACCGCAGACCTAAGCTTGTTTAACTCCTACCTCTTAAAGGGACCGAGAAAAAATGACCTTTTCTGCACTCCAATGTAAGTCAATGGGGCGATTTTTTGGCTATGTGCTAGAAATGAAATTCAGTGCGGATTGGATGACAGGCACCCTAGGCACCCAGGATCGGCTTTAGTTTCACGTGTATCTCTTAAGCCGGCAGAGAAAACCCACCTGATATGCGCTCCACACAATTGAATAGAGACGCCGTTGATTTTCTATGGGAATTGCAGAAATGACTTCTAAGCCTCAAAATAATGACTTTTTTTCCTAAGGTGGTAGGAATGAAACTCAGTGCGGGCTGGATGGGGTCCCCCCTGGGCACCGCAGACCTAAGCTTGTTTAACTCCTACCTCTTAAAGGGACCGAGAAAAAATGACCTTTTCTGCACTCCAATGTAAGTCAATGGGGCGATTTTTTGGCTATGTGCTAGAAATGAAATTCAGTGCGGATTGGATGACAGGCACCCTAGGCACCCAGGATCGGCTTTAGTTTCACGTGTATCTCTTAAGCCGGCAGAGAAAACCCACCTGATATGCGCTCCACACAATTGAATAGAGACGCCGTTGATTTTCTATGGGAATTGCAGAAATGACTTCTAAGCCTCAAAATAATGACTTTTTTTCCTAAGGTGGTAGGAATGAAACTCAGTGCGGGCTGGATGGGGTCCCCCCTGGGCACCGCAGACCTAAGCTTGTTTAACTCCTACCTCTTAAAGGGACCGAGAAAAAATGACCTTTTCTGCACTCCAATGTAAGTCAATGGGGCGATTTTTTGGCTATGTGCTAGAAATGAAATTCAGTGCGGATTGGATGACAGGCACCCTAGGCACCCAGGATCGGCTTTAGTTTCACGTGTATCTCTTAAGCCGGCAGAGAAAACCCACCTGATATGCGCTCCACACAATTGAATAGAGACGCCGTTGATTTTCTATGGGAATTGCAGAAATGACTTCTAAGCCTCAAAATAATGACTTTTTTTCCTAAGGTGGTAGGAATGAAACTCAGTGCGGGCTGGATGGGGTCCCCCCTGGGCACCGCAGACCTAAGCTTGTTTAACTCCTACCTCTTAAAGGGACCGAGAAAAAATGACCTTTTCTGCACTCCAATGTAAGTCAATGGGGCGATTTTTTGGCTATGTGCTAGAAATGAAATTCAGTGCGGATTGGATGACAGGCACCCTAGGCACCCAGGATCGGCTTTAGTTTCACGTGTATCTCTTAAGCCGGCAGAGAAAACCCACCTGATATGCGCTCCACACAATTGAATAGAGACGCCGTTGATTTTCTATGGGAATTGCAGAAATGACTTCTAAGCCTCAAAATAATGACTTTTTTTCCTAAGGTGGTAGGAATGAAACTCAGTGCGGGCTGGATGGGGTCCCCCCTGGGCACCGCAGACCTAAGCTTGTTTAACTCCTACCTCTTAAAGGGACCGAGAAAAAATGACCTTTTCTGCACTCCAATGTAAGTCAATGGGGCGATTTTTTGGCTATGTGCTAGAAATGAAATTCAGTGCGGATTGGATGACAGGCACCCTAGGCACCCAGGATCGGCTTTAGTTTCACGTGTATCTCTTAAGCCGGCAGAGAAAACCCACCTGATATGCGCTCCACACAATTGAATAGAGACGCCGTTGATTTTCTATGGGAATTGCAGAAATGACTTCTAAGCCTCAAAATAATGACTTTTTTTCCTAAGGTGGTAGGAATGAAACTCAGTGCGGGCTGGATGGGGTCCCCCCTGGGCACCGCAGACCTAAGCTTGTTTAACTCCTACCTCTTAAAGGGACCGAGAAAAAATGACCTTTTCTGCACTCCAATGTAAGTCAATGGGGCGATTTTTTGGCTATGTGCTAGAAATGAAATTCAGTGCGGATTGGATGACAGGCACCCTAGGCACCCAGGATCGGCTTTAGTTTCACGTGTATCTCTTAAGCCGGCAGAGAAAACCCACCTGATATGCGCTCCACACAATTGAATAGAGACGCCGTTGATTTTCTATGGGAATTGCAGAAATGACTTCTAAGCCTCAAAATAATGACTTTTTTTCCTAAGGTGGTAGGAATGAAACTCAGTGCGGGCTGGATGGGGTCCCCCCTGGGCACCGCAGACCTAAGCTTGTTTAACTCCTACCTCTTAAAGGGACCGAGAAAAAATGACCTTTTCTGCACTCCAATGTAAGTCAATGGGGCGATTTTTTGGCTATGTGCTAGAAATGAAATTCAGTGCGGATTGGATGACAGGCACCCTAGGCACCCAGGATCGGCTTTAGTTTCACGTGTATCTCTTAAGCCGGCAGAGAAAACCCACCTGATATGCGCTCCACACAATTGAATAGAGACGCCGTTGATTTTCTATGGGAATTGCAGAAATGACTTCTAAGCCTCAAAATAATGACTTTTTTTCCTAAGGTGGTAGGAATGAAACTCAGTGCGGGCTGGATGGGGTCCCCCCTGGGCACCGCAGACCTAAGCTTGTTTAACTCCTACCTCTTAAAGGGACCGAGAAAAAATGACCTTTTCTGCACTCCAATGTAAGTCAATGGGGCGATTTTTTGGCTATGTGCTAGAAATGAAATTCAGTGCGGATTGGATGACAGGCACCCTAGGCACCCAGGATCGGCTTTAGTTTCACGTGTATCTCTTAAGCCGGCAGAGAAAACCCACCTGATATGCGCTCCACACAATTGAATAGAGACGCCGTTGATTTTCTATGGGAATTGCAGAAATGACTTCTAAGCCTCAAAATAATGACTTTTTTTCCTAAGGTGGTAGGAATGAAACTCAGTGCGGGCTGGATGGGGTCCCCCCTGGGCACCGCAGACCTAAGCTTGTTTAACTCCTACCTCTTAAAGGGACCGAGAAAAAATGACCTTTTCTGCACTCCAATGTAAGTCAATGGGGCGATTTTTTGGCTATGTGCTAGAAATGAAATTCAGTGCGGATTGGATGACAGGCACCCTAGGCACCCAGGATCGGCTTTAGTTTCACGTGTATCTCTTAAGCCGGCAGAGAAAACCCACCTGATATGCGCTCCACACAATTGAATAGAGACGCCGTTGATTTTCTATGGGAATTGCAGAAATGACTTCTAAGCCTCAAAATAATGACTTTTTTTCCTAAGGTGGTAGGAATGAAACTCAGTGCGGGCTGGATGGGGTCCCCCCTGGGCACCGCAGACCTAAGCTTGTTTAACTCCTACCTCTTAAAGGGACCGAGAAAAAATGACCTTTTCTGCACTCCAATGTAAGTCAATGGGGCGATTTTTTGGCTATGTGCTAGAAATGAAATTCAGTGCGGATTGGATGACAGGCACCCTAGGCACCCAGGATCGGCTTTAGTTTCACGTGTATCTCTTAAGCCGGCAGAGAAAACCCACCTGATATGCGCTCCACACAATTGAATAGAGACGCCGTTGATTTTCTATGGGAATTGCAGAAATGACTTCTAAGCCTCAAAATAATGACTTTTTTTCCTAAGGTGGTAGGAATGAAACTCAGTGCGGGCTGGATGGGGTCCCCCCTGGGCACCGCAGACCTAAGCTTGTTTAACTCCTACCTCTTAAAGGGACCGAGAAAAAATGACCTTTTCTGCACTCCAATGTAAGTCAATGGGGCGATTTTTTGGCTATGTGCTAGAAATGAAATTCAGTGCGGATTGGATGACAGGCACCCTAGGCACCCAGGATCGGCTTTAGTTTCACGTGTATCTCTTAAGCCGGCAGAGAAAACCCACCTGATATGCGCTCCACACAATTGAATAGAGACGCCGTTGATTTTCTATGGGAATTGCAGAAATGACTTCTAAGCCTCAAAATAATGACTTTTTTTCCTAAGGTGGTAGGAATGAAACTCAGTGCGGGCTGGATGGGGTCCCCCCTGGGCACCGCAGACCTAAGCTTGTTTAACTCCTACCTCTTAAAGGGACCGAGAAAAAATGACCTTTTCTGCACTCCAATGTAAGTCAATGGGGCGATTTTTTGGCTATGTGCTAGAAATGAAATTCAGTGCGGATTGGATGACAGGCACCCTAGGCACCCAGGATCGGCTTTAGTTTCACGTGTATCTCTTAAGCCGGCAGAGAAAACCCACCTGATATGCGCTCCACACAATTGAATAGAGACGCCGTTGATTTTCTATGGGAATTGCAGAAATGACTTCTAAGCCTCAAAATAATGACTTTTTTTCCTAAGGTGGTAGGAATGAAACTCAGTGCGGGCTGGATGGGGTCCCCCCTGGGCACCGCAGACCTAAGCTTGTTTAACTCCTACCTCTTAAAGGGACCGAGAAAAAATGACCTTTTCTGCACTCCAATGTAAGTCAATGGGGCGATTTTTTGGCTATGTGCTAGAAATGAAATTCAGTGCGGATTGGATGACAGGCACCCTAGGCACCCAGGATCGGCTTTAGTTTCACGTGTATCTCTTAAGCCGGCAGAGAAAACCCACCTGATATGCGCTCCACACAATTGAATAGAGACGCCGTTGATTTTCTATGGGAATTGCAGAAATGACTTCTAAGCCTCAAAATAATGACTTTTTTTCCTAAGGTGGTAGGAATGAAACTCAGTGCGGGCTGGATGGGGTCCCCCCTGGGCACCGCAGACCTAAGCTTGTTTAACTCCTACCTCTTAAAGGGACCGAGAAAAAATGACCTTTTCTGCACTCCAATGTAAGTCAATGGGGCGATTTTTTGGCTATGTGCTAGAAATGAAATTCAGTGCGGATTGGATGACAGGCACCCTAGGCACCCAGGATCGGCTTTAGTTTCACGTGTATCTCTTAAGCCGGCAGAGAAAACCCACCTGATATGCGCTCCACACAATTGAATAGAGACGCCGTTGATTTTCTATGGGAATTGCAGAAATGACTTCTAAGCCTCAAAATAATGACTTTTTTTCCTAAGGTGGTAGGAATGAAACTCAGTGCGGGCTGGATGGGGTCCCCCCTGGGCACCGCAGACCTAAGCTTGTTTAACTCCTACCTCTTAAAGGGACCGAGAAAAAATGACCTTTTCTGCACTCCAATGTAAGTCAATGGGGCGATTTTTTGGCTATGTGCTAGAAATGAAATTCAGTGCGGATTGGATGACAGGCACCCTAGGCACCCAGGATCGGCTTTAGTTTCACGTGTATCTCTTAAGCCGGCAGAGAAAACCCACCTGATATGCGCTCCACACAATTGAATAGAGACGCCGTTGATTTTCTATGGGAATTGCAGAAATGACTTCTAAGCCTCAAAATAATGACTTTTTTTCCTAAGGTGGTAGGAATGAAACTCAGTGCGGGCTGGATGGGGTCCCCCCTGGGCACCGCAGACCTAAGCTTGTTTAACTCCTACCTCTTAAAGGGACCGAGAAAAAATGACCTTTTCTGCACTCCAATGTAAGTCAATGGGGCGATTTTTTGGCTATGTGCTAGAAATGAAATTCAGTGCGGATTGGATGACAGGCACCCTAGGCACCCAGGATCGGCTTTAGTTTCACGTGTATCTCTTAAGCCGGCAGAGAAAACCCACCTGATATGCGCTCCACACAATTGAATAGAGACGCCGTTGATTTTCTATGGGAATTGCAGAAATGACTTCTAAGCCTCAAAATAATGACTTTTTTTCCTAAGGTGGTAGGAATGAAACTCAGTGCGGGCTGGATGGGGTCCCCCCTGGGCACCGCAGACCTAAGCTTGTTTAACTCCTACCTCTTAAAGGGACCGAGAAAAAATGACCTTTTCTGCACTCCAATGTAAGTCAATGGGGCGATTTTTTGGCTATGTGCTAGAAATGAAATTCAGTGCGGATTGGATGACAGGCACCCTAGGCACCCAGGATCGGCTTTAGTTTCACGTGTATCTCTTAAGCCGGCAGAGAAAACCCACCTGATATGCGCTCCACACAATTGAATAGAGACGCCGTTGATTTTCTATGGGAATTGCAGAAATGACTTCTAAGCCTCAAAATAATGACTTTTTTTCCTAAGGTGGTAGGAATGAAACTCAGTGCGGGCTGGATGGGGTCCCCCCTGGGCACCGCAGACCTAAGCTTGTTTAACTCCTACCTCTTAAAGGGACCGAGAAAAAATGACCTTTTCTGCACTCCAATGTAAGTCAATGGGGCGATTTTTTGGCTATGTGCTAGAAATGAAATTCAGTGCGGATTGGATGACAGGCACCCTAGGCACCCAGGATCGGCTTTAGTTTCACGTGTATCTCTTAAGCCGGCAGAGAAAACCCACCTGATATGCGCTCCACACAATTGAATAGAGACGCCGTTGATTTTCTATGGGAATTGCAGAAATGACTTCTAAGCCTCAAAATAATGACTTTTTTTCCTAAGGTGGTAGGAATGAAACTCAGTGCGGGCTGGATGGGGTCCCCCCTGGGCACCGCAGACCTAAGCTTGTTTAACTCCTACCTCTTAAAGGGACCGAGAAAAAATGACCTTTTCTGCACTCCAATGTAAGTCAATGGGGCGATTTTTTGGCTATGTGCTAGAAATGAAATTCAGTGCGGATTGGATGACAGGCACCCTAGGCACCCAGGATCGGCTTTAGTTTCACGTGTATCTCTTAAGCCGGCAGAGAAAACCCACCTGATATGCGCTCCACACAATTGAATAGAGACGCCGTTGATTTTCTATGGGAATTGCAGAAATGACTTCTAAGCCTCAAAATAATGACTTTTTTTCCTAAGGTGGTAGGAATGAAACTCAGTGCGGGCTGGATGGGGTCCCCCCTGGGCACCGCAGACCTAAGCTTGTTTAACTCCTACCTCTTAAAGGGACCGAGAAAAAATGACCTTTTCTGCACTCCAATGTAAGTCAATGGGGCGATTTTTTGGCTATGTGCTAGAAATGAAATTCAGTGCGGATTGGATGACAGGCACCCTAGGCACCCAGGATCGGCTTTAGTTTCACGTGTATCTCTTAAGCCGGCAGAGAAAACCCACCTGATATGCGCTCCACACAATTGAATAGAGACGCCGTTGATTTTCTATGGGAATTGCAGAAATGACTTCTAAGCCTCAAAATAATGACTTTTTTTCCTAAGGTGGTAGGAATGAAACTCAGTGCGGGCTGGATGGGGTCCCCCCTGGGCACCGCAGACCTAAGCTTGTTTAACTCCTACCTCTTAAAGGGACCGAGAAAAAATGACCTTTTCTGCACTCCAATGTAAGTCAATGGGGCGATTTTTTGGCTATGTGCTAGAAATGAAATTCAGTGCGGATTGGATGACAGGCACCCTAGGCACCCAGGATCGGCTTTAGTTTCACGTGTATCTCTTAAGCCGGCAGAGAAAACCCACCTGATATGCGCTCCACACAATTGAATAGAGACGCCGTTGATTTTCTATGGGAATTGCAGAAATGACTTCTAAGCCTCAAAATAATGACTTTTTTTCCTAAGGTGGTAGGAATGAAACTCAGTGCGGGCTGGATGGGGTCCCCCCTGGGCACCGCAGACCTAAGCTTGTTTAACTCCTACCTCTTAAAGGGACCGAGAAAAAATGACCTTTTCTGCACTCCAATGTAAGTCAATGGGGCGATTTTTTGGCTATGTGCTAGAAATGAAATTCAGTGCGGATTGGATGACAGGCACCCTAGGCACCCAGGATCGGCTTTAGTTTCACGTGTATCTCTTAAGCCGGCAGAGAAAACCCACCTGATATGCGCTCCACACAATTGAATAGAGACGCCGTTGATTTTCTATGGGAATTGCAGAAATGACTTCTAAGCCTCAAAATAATGACTTTTTTTCCTAAGGTGGTAGGAATGAAACTCAGTGCGGGCTGGATGGGGTCCCCCCTGGGCACCGCAGACCTAAGCTTGTTTAACTCCTACCTCTTAAAGGGACCGAGAAAAAATGACCTTTTCTGCACTCCAATGTAAGTCAATGGGGCGATTTTTTGGCTATGTGCTAGAAATGAAATTCAGTGCGGATTGGATGACAGGCACCCTAGGCACCCAGGATCGGCTTTAGTTTCACGTGTATCTCTTAAGCCGGCAGAGAAAACCCACCTGATATGCGCTCCACACAATTGAATAGAGACGCCGTTGATTTTCTATGGGAATTGCAGAAATGACTTCTAAGCCTCAAAATAATGACTTTTTTTCCTAAGGTGGTAGGAATGAAACTCAGTGCGGGCTGGATGGGGTCCCCCCTGGGCACCGCAGACCTAAGCTTGTTTAACTCCTACCTCTTAAAGGGACCGAGAAAAAATGACCTTTTCTGCACTCCAATGTAAGTCAATGGGGCGATTTTTTGGCTATGTGCTAGAAATGAAATTCAGTGCGGATTGGATGACAGGCACCCTAGGCACCCAGGATCGGCTTTAGTTTCACGTGTATCTCTTAAGCCGGCAGAGAAAACCCACCTGATATGCGCTCCACACAATTGAATAGAGACGCCGTTGATTTTCTATGGGAATTGCAGAAATGACTTCTAAGCCTCAAAATAATGACTTTTTTTCCTAAGGTGGTAGGAATGAAACTCAGTGCGGGCTGGATGGGGTCCCCCCTGGGCACCGCAGACCTAAGCTTGTTTAACTCCTACCTCTTAAAGGGACCGAGAAAAAATGACCTTTTCTGCACTCCAATGTAAGTCAATGGGGCGATTTTTTGGCTATGTGCTAGAAATGAAATTCAGTGCGGATTGGATGACAGGCACCCTAGGCACCCAGGATCGGCTTTAGTTTCACGTGTATCTCTTAAGCCGGCAGAGAAAACCCACCTGATATGCGCTCCACACAATTGAATAGAGACGCCGTTGATTTTCTATGGGAATTGCAGAAATGACTTCTAAGCCTCAAAATAATGACTTTTTTTCCTAAGGTGGTAGGAATGAAACTCAGTGCGGGCTGGATGGGGTCCCCCCTGGGCACCGCAGACCTAAGCTTGTTTAACTCCTACCTCTTAAAGGGACCGAGAAAAAATGACCTTTTCTGCACTCCAATGTAAGTCAATGGGGCGATTTTTTGGCTATGTGCTAGAAATGAAATTCAGTGCGGATTGGATGACAGGCACCCTAGGCACCCAGGATCGGCTTTAGTTTCACGTGTATCTCTTAAGCCGGCAGAGAAAACCCACCTGATATGCGCTCCACACAATTGAATAGAGACGCCGTTGATTTTCTATGGGAATTGCAGAAATGACTTCTAAGCCTCAAAATAATGACTTTTTTTCCTAAGGTGGTAGGAATGAAACTCAGTGCGGGCTGGATGGGGTCCCCCCTGGGCACCGCAGACCTAAGCTTGTTTAACTCCTACCTCTTAAAGGGACCGAGAAAAAATGACCTTTTCTGCACTCCAATGTAAGTCAATGGGGCGATTTTTTGGCTATGTGCTAGAAATGAAATTCAGTGCGGATTGGATGACAGGCACCCTAGGCACCCAGGATCGGCTTTAGTTTCACGTGTATCTCTTAAGCCGGCAGAGAAAACCCACCTGATATGCGCTCCACACAATTGAATAGAGACGCCGTTGATTTTCTATGGGAATTGCAGAAATGACTTCTAAGCCTCAAAATAATGACTTTTTTTCCTAAGGTGGTAGGAATGAAACTCAGTGCGGGCTGGATGGGGTCCCCCCTGGGCACCGCAGACCTAAGCTTGTTTAACTCCTACCTCTTAAAGGGACCGAGAAAAAATGACCTTTTCTGCACTCCAATGTAAGTCAATGGGGCGATTTTTTGGCTATGTGCTAGAAATGAAATTCAGTGCGGATTGGATGACAGGCACCCTAGGCACCCAGGATCGGCTTTAGTTTCACGTGTATCTCTTAAGCCGGCAGAGAAAACCCACCTGATATGCGCTCCACACAATTGAATAGAGACGCCGTTGATTTTCTATGGGAATTGCAGAAATGACTTCTAAGCCTCAAAATAATGACTTTTTTTCCTAAGGTGGTAGGAATGAAACTCAGTGCGGGCTGGATGGGGTCCCCCCTGGGCACCGCAGACCTAAGCTTGTTTAACTCCTACCTCTTAAAGGGACCGAGAAAAAATGACCTTTTCTGCACTCCAATGTAAGTCAATGGGGCGATTTTTTGGCTATGTGCTAGAAATGAAATTCAGTGCGGATTGGATGACAGGCACCCTAGGCACCCAGGATCGGCTTTAGTTTCACGTGTATCTCTTAAGCCGGCAGAGAAAACCCACCTGATATGCGCTCCACACAATTGAATAGAGACGCCGTTGATTTTCTATGGGAATTGCAGAAATGACTTCTAAGCCTCAAAATAATGACTTTTTTTCCTAAGGTGGTAGGAATGAAACTCAGTGCGGGCTGGATGGGGTCCCCCCTGGGCACCGCAGACCTAAGCTTGTTTAACTCCTACCTCTTAAAGGGACCGAGAAAAAATGACCTTTTCTGCACTCCAATGTAAGTCAATGGGGCGATTTTTTGGCTATGTGCTAGAAATGAAATTCAGTGCGGATTGGATGACAGGCACCCTAGGCACCCAGGATCGGCTTTAGTTTCACGTGTATCTCTTAAGCCGGCAGAGAAAACCCACCTGATATGCGCTCCACACAATTGAATAGAGACGCCGTTGATTTTCTATGGGAATTGCAGAAATGACTTCTAAGCCTCAAAATAATGACTTTTTTTCCTAAGGTGGTAGGAATGAAACTCAGTGCGGGCTGGATGGGGTCCCCCCTGGGCACCGCAGACCTAAGCTTGTTTAACTCCTACCTCTTAAAGGGACCGAGAAAAAATGACCTTTTCTGCACTCCAATGTAAGTCAATGGGGCGATTTTTTGGCTATGTGCTAGAAATGAAATTCAGTGCGGATTGGATGACAGGCACCCTAGGCACCCAGGATCGGCTTTAGTTTCACGTGTATCTCTTAAGCCGGCAGAGAAAACCCACCTGATATGCGCTCCACACAATTGAATAGAGACGCCGTTGATTTTCTATGGGAATTGCAGAAATGACTTCTAAGCCTCAAAATAATGACTTTTTTTCCTAAGGTGGTAGGAATGAAACTCAGTGCGGGCTGGATGGGGTCCCCCCTGGGCACCGCAGACCTAAGCTTGTTTAACTCCTACCTCTTAAAGGGACCGAGAAAAAATGACCTTTTCTGCACTCCAATGTAAGTCAATGGGGCGATTTTTTGGCTATGTGCTAGAAATGAAATTCAGTGCGGATTGGATGACAGGCACCCTAGGCACCCAGGATCGGCTTTAGTTTCACGTGTATCTCTTAAGCCGGCAGAGAAAACCCACCTGATATGCGCTCCACACAATTGAATAGAGACGCCGTTGATTTTCTATGGGAATTGCAGAAATGACTTCTAAGCCTCAAAATAATGACTTTTTTTCCTAAGGTGGTAGGAATGAAACTCAGTGCGGGCTGGATGGGGTCCCCCCTGGGCACCGCAGACCTAAGCTTGTTTAACTCCTACCTCTTAAAGGGACCGAGAAAAAATGACCTTTTCTGCACTCCAATGTAAGTCAATGGGGCGATTTTTTGGCTATGTGCTAGAAATGAAATTCAGTGCGGATTGGATGACAGGCACCCTAGGCACCCAGGATCGGCTTTAGTTTCACGTGTATCTCTTAAGCCGGCAGAGAAAACCCACCTGATATGCGCTCCACACAATTGAATAGAGACGCCGTTGATTTTCTATGGGAATTGCAGAAATGACTTCTAAGCCTCAAAATAATGACTTTTTTTCCTAAGGTGGTAGGAATGAAACTCAGTGCGGGCTGGATGGGGTCCCCCCTGGGCACCGCAGACCTAAGCTTGTTTAACTCCTACCTCTTAAAGGGACCGAGAAAAAATGACATTTTCTGCACTCCAATGTAAGTAGATGGGGCGATTTTTTGGCTATGTGCTAGAAATGAAATTCAGTGCGGATTGGATGACAGGCACCCTAGGCACCCAGGATCGGCTTTAGTTTCACGTGTATCTCTTAAGCCGGCAGAGAAAACCCACCTGATATGCGCTCCACACAATTGAATAGAGACGCCGTTGATTTTCTATGGGAATTGCAGAAATGACTTCTAAGCCTCAAAATAATGACTTTTTTTCCTAAGGTGGTAGGAATGAAACTCAGTGCGGGCTGGATGGGGTCCCCCCTGGGCACCGCAGACCTAAGCTTGTTTAACTCCTACCTCTTAAAGGGACCGAGAAAAAATGACCTTTTCTGCACTCCAATGTAAGTCAATGGGGCGATTTTTTGGCTATGTGCTAGAAATGAAATTCAGTGCGGATTGGATGACAGGCACCCTAGGCACCCAGGATCGGCTTTAGTTTCACGTGTATCTCTTAAGCCGGCAGAGAAAACCCACCTGATATGCGCTCCACACAATTGAATAGAGACGCCGTTGATTTTCTATGGGAATTGCAGAAATGACTTCTAAGCCTCAAAATAATGACTTTTTTTCCTAAGGTGGTAGGAATGAAACTCAGTGCGGGCTGGATGGGGTCCCCCCTGGGCACCGCAGACCTAAGCTTGTTTAACTCCTACCTCTTAAAGGGACCGAGAAAAAATGACCTTTTCTGCACTCCAATGTAAGTCAATGGGGCGATTTTTTGGCTATGTGCTAGAAATGAAATTCAGTGCGGATTGGATGACAGGCACCCTAGGCACCCAGGATCGGCTTTAGTTTCACGTGTATCTCTTAAGCCGGCAGAGAAAACCCACCTGATATGCGCTCCACACAATTGAATAGAGACGCCGTTGATTTTCTATGGGAATTGCAGAAATGACTTCTAAGCCTCAAAATAATGACTTTTTTTCCTAAGGTGGTAGGAATGAAACTCAGTGCGGGCTGGATGGGGTCCCCCCTGGGCACCGCAGACCTAAGCTTGTTTAACTCCTACCTCTTAAAGGGACCGAGAAAAAATGACCTTTTCTGCACTCCAATGTAAGTCAATGGGGCGATTTTTTGGCTATGTGCTAGAAATGAAATTCAGTGCGGATTGGATGACAGGCACCCTAGGCACCCAGGATCGGCTTTAGTTTCACGTGTATCTCTTAAGCCGGCAGAGAAAACCCACCTGATATGCGCTCCACACAATTGAATAGAGACGCCGTTGATTTTCTATGGGAATTGCAGAAATGACTTCTAAGCCTCAAAATAATGACTTTTTTTCCTAAGGTGGTAGGAATGAAACTCAGTGCGGGCTGGATGGGGTCCCCCCTGGGCACCGCAGACCTAAGCTTGTTTAACTCCTACCTCTTAAAGGGACCGAGAAAAAATGACCTTTTCTGCACTCCAATGTAAGTCAATGGGGCGATTTTTTGGCTATGTGCTAGAAATGAAATTCAGTGCGGATTGGATGACAGGCACCCTAGGCACCCAGGATCGGCTTTAGTTTCACGTGTATCTCTTAAGCCGGCAGAGAAAACCCACCTGATATGCGCTCCACACAATTGAATAGAGACGCCGTTGATTTTCTATGGGAATTGCAGAAATGACTTCTAAGCCTCAAAATAATGACTTTTTTTCCTAAGGTGGTAGGAATGAAACTCAGTGCGGGCTGGATGGGGTCCCCCCTGGGCACCGCAGACCTAAGCTTGTTTAACTCCTACCTCTTAAAGGGACCGAGAAAAAATGACCTTTTCTGCACTCCAATGTAAGTCAATGGGGCGATTTTTTGGCTATGTGCTAGAAATGAAATTCAGTGCGGATTGGATGACAGGCACCCTAGGCACCCAGGATCGGCTTTAGTTTCACGTGTATCTCTTAAGCCGGCAGAGAAAACCCACCTGATATGCGCTCCACACAATTGAATAGAGACGCCGTTGATTTTCTATGGGAATTGCAGAAATGACTTCTAAGCCTCAAAATAATGACTTTTTTTCCTAAGGTGGTAGGAATGAAACTCAGTGCGGGCTGGATGGGGTCCCCCCTGGGCACCGCAGACCTAAGCTTGTTTAACTCCTACCTCTTAAAGGGACCGAGAAAAAATGACCTTTTCTGCACTCCAATGTAAGTCAATGGGGCGATTTTTTGGCTATGTGCTAGAAATGAAATTCAGTGCGGATTGGATGACAGGCACCCTAGGCACCCAGGATCGGCTTTAGTTTCACGTGTATCTCTTAAGCCGGCAGAGAAAACCCACCTGATATGCGCTCCACACAATTGAATAGAGACGCCGTTGATTTTCTATGGGAATTGCAGAAATGACTTCTAAGCCTCAAAATAATGACTTTTTTTCCTAAGGTGGTAGGAATGAAACTCAGTGCGGGCTGGATGGGGTCCCCCCTGGGCACCGCAGACCTAAGCTTGTTTAACTCCTACCTCTTAAAGGGACCGAGAAAAAATGACCTTTTCTGCACTCCAATGTAAGTCAATGGGGCGATTTTTTGGCTATGTGCTAGAAATGAAATTCAGTGCGGATTGGATGACAGGCACCCTAGGCACCCAGGATCGGCTTTAGTTTCACGTGTATCTCTTAAGCCGGCAGAGAAAACCCACCTGATATGCGCTCCACACAATTGAATAGAGACGCCGTTGATTTTCTATGGGAATTGCAGAAATGACTTCTAAGCCTCAAAATAATGACTTTTTTTCCTAAGGTGGTAGGAATGAAACTCAGTGCGGGCTGGATGGGGTCCCCCCTGGGCACCGCAGACCTAAGCTTGTTTAACTCCTACCTCTTAAAGGGACCGAGAAAAAATGACCTTTTCTGCACTCCAATGTAAGTCAATGGGGCGATTTTTTGGCTATGTGCTAGAAATGAAATTCAGTGCGGATTGGATGACAGGCACCCTAGGCACCCAGGATCGGCTTTAGTTTCACGTGTATCTCTTAAGCCGGCAGAGAAAACCCACCTGATATGCGCTCCACACAATTGAATAGAGACGCCGTTGATTTTCTATGGGAATTGCAGAAATGACTTCTAAGCCTCAAAATAATGACTTTTTTTCCTAAGGTGGTAGGAATGAAACTCAGTGCGGGCTGGATGGGGTCCCCCCTGGGCACCGCAGACCTAAGCTTGTTTAACTCCTACCTCTTAAAGGGACCGAGAAAAAATGACCTTTTCTGCACTCCAATGTAAGTCAATGGGGCGATTTTTTGGCTATGTGCTAGAAATGAAATTCAGTGCGGATTGGATGACAGGCACCCTAGGCACCCAGGATCGGCTTTAGTTTCACGTGTATCTCTTAAGCCGGCAGAGAAAACCCACCTGATATGCGCTCCACACAATTGAATAGAGACGCCGTTGATTTTCTATGGGAATTGCAGAAATGACTTCTAAGCCTCAAAATAATGACTTTTTTTCCTAAGGTGGTAGGAATGAAACTCAGTGCGGGCTGGATGGGGTCCCCCCTGGGCACCGCAGACCTAAGCTTGTTTAACTCCTACCTCTTAAAGGGACCGAGAAAAAATGACCTTTTCTGCACTCCAATGTAAGTCAATGGGGCGATTTTTTGGCTATGTGCTAGAAATGAAATTCAGTGCGGATTGGATGACAGGCACCCTAGGCACCCAGGATCGGCTTTAGTTTCACGTGTATCTCTTAAGCCGGCAGAGAAAACCCACCTGATATGCGCTCCACACAATTGAATAGAGACGCCGTTGATTTTCTATGGGAATTGCAGAAATGACTTCTAAGCCTCAAAATAATGACTTTTTTTCCTAAGGTGGTAGGAATGAAACTCAGTGCGGGCTGGATGGGGTCCCCCCTGGGCACCGCAGACCTAAGCTTGTTTAACTCCTACCTCTTAAAGGGACCGAGAAAAAATGACCTTTTCTGCACTCCAATGTAAGTCAATGGGGCGATTTTTTGGCTATGTGCTAGAAATGAAATTCAGTGCGGATTGGATGACAGGCACCCTAGGCACCCAGGATCGGCTTTAGTTTCACGTGTATCTCTTAAGCCGGCAGAGAAAACCCACCTGATATGCGCTCCACACAATTGAATAGAGACGCCGTTGATTTTCTATGGGAATTGCAGAAATGACTTCTAAGCCTCAAAATAATGACTTTTTTTCCTAAGGTGGTAGGAATGAAACTCAGTGCGGGCTGGATGGGGTCCCCCCTGGGCACCGCAGACCTAAGCTTGTTTAACTCCTACCTCTTAAAGGGACCGAGAAAAAATGACCTTTTCTGCACTCCAATGTAAGTCAATGGGGCGATTTTTTGGCTATGTGCTAGAAATGAAATTCAGTGCGGATTGGATGACAGGCACCCTAGGCACCCAGGATCGGCTTTAGTTTCACGTGTATCTCTTAAGCCGGCAGAGAAAACCCACCTGATATGCGCTCCACACAATTGAATAGAGACGCCGTTGATTTTCTATGGGAATTGCAGAAATGACTTCTAAGCCTCAAAATAATGACTTTTTTTCCTAAGGTGGTAGGAATGAAACTCAGTGCGGGCTGGATGGGGTCCCCCCTGGGCACCGCAGACCTAAGCTTGTTTAACTCCTACCTCTTAAAGGGACCGAGAAAAAATGACCTTTTCTGCACTCCAATGTAAGTCAATGGGGCGATTTTTTGGCTATGTGCTAGAAATGAAATTCAGTGCGGATTGGATGACAGGCACCCTAGGCACCCAGGATCGGCTTTAGTTTCACGTGTATCTCTTAAGCCGGCAGAGAAAACCCACCTGATATGCGCTCCACACAATTGAATAGAGACGCCGTTGATTTTCTATGGGAATTGCAGAAATGACTTCTAAGCCTCAAAATAATGACTTTTTTTCCTAAGGTGGTAGGAATGAAACTCAGTGCGGGCTGGATGGGGTCCCCCCTGGGCACCGCAGACCTAAGCTTGTTTAACTCCTACCTCTTAAAGGGACCGAGAAAAAATGACCTTTTCTGCACTCCAATGTAAGTCAATGGGGCGATTTTTTGGCTATGTGCTAGAAATGAAATTCAGTGCGGATTGGATGACAGGCACCCTAGGCACCCAGGATCGGCTTTAGTTTCACGTGTATCTCTTAAGCCGGCAGAGAAAACCCACCTGATATGCGCTCCACACAATTGAATAGAGACGCCGTTGATTTTCTATGGGAATTGCAGAAATGACTTCTAAGCCTCAAAATAATGACTTTTTTTCCTAAGGTGGTAGGAATGAAACTCAGTGCGGGCTGGATGGGGTCCCCCCTGGGCACCGCAGACCTAAGCTTGTTTAACTCCTACCTCTTAAAGGGACCGAGAAAAAATGACCTTTTCTGCACTCCAATGTAAGTCAATGGGGCGATTTTTTGGCTATGTGCTAGAAATGAAATTCAGTGCGGATTGGATGACAGGCACCCTAGGCACCCAGGATCGGCTTTAGTTTCACGTGTATCTCTTAAGCCGGCAGAGAAAACCCACCTGATATGCGCTCCACACAATTGAATAGAGACGCCGTTGATTTTCTATGGGAATTGCAGAAATGACTTCTAAGCCTCAAAATAATGACTTTTTTTCCTAAGGTGGTAGGAATGAAACTCAGTGCGGGCTGGATGGGGTCCCCCCTGGGCACCGCAGACCTAAGCTTGTTTAACTCCTACCTCTTAAAGGGACCGAGAAAAAATGACCTTTTCTGCACTCCAATGTAAGTCAATGGGGCGATTTTTTGGCTATGTGCTAGAAATGAAATTCAGTGCGGATTGGATGACAGGCACCCTAGGCACCCAGGATCGGCTTTAGTTTCACGTGTATCTCTTAAGCCGGCAGAGAAAACCCACCTGATATGCGCTCCACACAATTGAATAGAGACGCCGTTGATTTTCTATGGGAATTGCAGAAATGACTTCTAAGCCTCAAAATAATGACTTTTTTTCCTAAGGTGGTAGGAATGAAACTCAGTGCGGGCTGGATGGGGTCCCCCCTGGGCACCGCAGACCTAAGCTTGTTTAACTCCTACCTCTTAAAGGGACCGAGAAAAAATGACCTTTTCTGCACTCCAATGTAAGTCAATGGGGCGATTTTTTGGCTATGTGCTAGAAATGAAATTCAGTGCGGATTGGATGACAGGCACCCTAGGCACCCAGGATCGGCTTTAGTTTCACGTGTATCTCTTAAGCCGGCAGAGAAAACCCACCTGATATGCGCTCCACACAATTGAATAGAGACGCCGTTGATTTTCTATGGGAATTGCAGAAATGACTTCTAAGCCTCAAAATAATGACTTTTTTTCCTAAGGTGGTAGGAATGAAACTCAGTGCGGGCTGGATGGGGTCCCCCCTGGGCACCGCAGACCTAAGCTTGTTTAACTCCTACCTCTTAAAGGGACCGAGAAAAAATGACCTTTTCTGCACTCCAATGTAAGTCAATGGGGCGATTTTTTGGCTATGTGCTAGAAATGAAATTCAGTGCGGATTGGATGACAGGCACCCTAGGCACCCAGGATCGGCTTTAGTTTCACGTGTATCTCTTAAGCCGGCAGAGAAAACCCACCTGATATGCGCTCCACACAATTGAATAGAGACGCCGTTGATTTTCTATGGGAATTGCAGAAATGACTTCTAAGCCTCAAAATAATGACTTTTTTTCCTAAGGTGGTAGGAATGAAACTCAGTGCGGGCTGGATGGGGTCCCCCCTGGGCACCGCAGACCTAAGCTTGTTTAACTCCTACCTCTTAAAGGGACCGAGAAAAAATGACCTTTTCTGCACTCCAATGTAAGTCAATGGGGCGATTTTTTGGCTATGTGCTAGAAATGAAATTCAGTGCGGATTGGATGACAGGCACCCTAGGCACCCAGGATCGGCTTTAGTTTCACGTGTATCTCTTAAGCCGGCAGAGAAAACCCACCTGATATGCGCTCCACACAATTGAATAGAGACGCCGTTGATTTTCTATGGGAATTGCAGAAATGACTTCTAAGCCTCAAAATAATGACTTTTTTTCCTAAGGTGGTAGGAATGAAACTCAGTGCGGGCTGGATGGGGTCCCCCCTGGGCACCGCAGACCTAAGCTTGTTTAACTCCTACCTCTTAAAGGGACCGAGAAAAAATGACCTTTTCTGCACTCCAATGTAAGTCAATGGGGCGATTTTTTGGCTATGTGCTAGAAATGAAATTCAGTGCGGATTGGATGACAGGCACCCTAGGCACCCAGGATCGGCTTTAGTTTCACGTGTATCTCTTAAGCCGGCAGAGAAAACCCACCTGATATGCGCTCCACACAATTGAATAGAGACGCCGTTGATTTTCTATGGGAATTGCAGAAATGACTTCTAAGCCTCAAAATAATGACTTTTTTTCCTAAGGTGGTAGGAATGAAACTCAGTGCGGGCTGGATGGGGTCCCCCCTGGGCACCGCAGACCTAAGCTTGTTTAACTCCTACCTCTTAAAGGGACCGAGAAAAAATGACCTTTTCTGCACTCCAATGTAAGTCAATGGGGCGATTTTTTGGCTATGTGCTAGAAATGAAATTCAGTGCGGATTGGATGACAGGCACCCTAGGCACCCAGGATCGGCTTTAGTTTCACGTGTATCTCTTAAGCCGGCAGAGAAAACCCACCTGATATGCGCTCCACACAATTGAATAGAGACGCCGTTGATTTTCTATGGGAATTGCAGAAATGACTTCTAAGCCTCAAAATAATGACTTTTTTTCCTAAGGTGGTAGGAATGAAACTCAGTGCGGGCTGGATGGGGTCCCCCCTGGGCACCGCAGACCTAAGCTTGTTTAACTCCTACCTCTTAAAGGGACCGAGAAAAAATGACCTTTTCTGCACTCCAATGTAAGTCAATGGGGCGATTTTTTGGCTATGTGCTAGAAATGAAATTCAGTGCGGATTGGATGACAGGCACCCTAGGCACCCAGGATCGGCTTTAGTTTCACGTGTATCTCTTAAGCCGGCAGAGAAAACCCACCTGATATGCGCTCCACACAATTGAATAGAGACGCCGTTGATTTTCTATGGGAATTGCAGAAATGACTTCTAAGCCTCAAAATAATGACTTTTTTTCCTAAGGTGGTAGGAATGAAACTCAGTGCGGGCTGGATGGGGTCCCCCCTGGGCACCGCAGACCTAAGCTTGTTTAACTCCTACCTCTTAAAGGGACCGAGAAAAAATGACCTTTTCTGCACTCCAATGTAAGTCAATGGGGCGATTTTTTGGCTATGTGCTAGAAATGAAATTCAGTGCGGATTGGATGACAGGCACCCTAGGCACCCAGGATCGGCTTTAGTTTCACGTGTATCTCTTAAGCCGGCAGAGAAAACCCACCTGATATGCGCTCCACACAATTGAATAGAGACGCCGTTGATTTTCTATGGGAATTGCAGAAATGACTTCTAAGCCTCAAAATAATGACTTTTTTTCCTAAGGTGGTAGGAATGAAACTCAGTGCGGGCTGGATGGGGTCCCCCCTGGGCACCGCAGACCTAAGCTTGTTTAACTCCTACCTCTTAAAGGGACCGAGAAAAAATGACCTTTTCTGCACTCCAATGTAAGTCAATGGGGCGATTTTTTGGCTATGTGCTAGAAATGAAATTCAGTGCGGATTGGATGACAGGCACCCTAGGCACCCAGGATCGGCTTTAGTTTCACGTGTATCTCTTAAGCCGGCAGAGAAAACCCACCTGATATGCGCTCCACACAATTGAATAGAGACGCCGTTGATTTTCTATGGGAATTGCAGAAATGACTTCTAAGCCTCAAAATAATGACTTTTTTTCCTAAGGTGGTAGGAATGAAACTCAGTGCGGGCTGGATGGGGTCCCCCCTGGGCACCGCAGACCTAAGCTTGTTTAACTCCTACCTCTTAAAGGGACCGAGAAAAAATGACCTTTTCTGCACTCCAATGTAAGTCAATGGGGCGATTTTTTGGCTATGTGCTAGAAATGAAATTCAGTGCGGATTGGATGACAGGCACCCTAGGCACCCAGGATCGGCTTTAGTTTCACGTGTATCTCTTAAGCCGGCAGAGAAAACCCACCTGATATGCGCTCCACACAATTGAATAGAGACGCCGTTGATTTTCTATGGGAATTGCAGAAATGACTTCTAAGCCTCAAAATAATGACTTTTTTTCCTAAGGTGGTAGGAATGAAACTCAGTGCGGGCTGGATGGGGTCCCCCCTGGGCACCGCAGACCTAAGCTTGTTTAACTCCTACCTCTTAAAGGGACCGAGAAAAAATGACCTATTCTGCACTCCAATGTAAGTCAATGGGGCGATTTTTTGGCTATGTGCTAGAAATGAAATTCAGTGCGGATTGGATGACAGGCACCCTAGGCACCCAGGATCGGCTTTAGTTTCACGTGTATCTCTTAAGCCGGCAGAGAAAACCCACCTGATATGCGCTCCACACAATTGAATAGAGACGCCGTTGATTTTCTATGGGAATTGCAGAAATGACTTCTAAGCCTCAAAATAATGACTTTTTTTCCTAAGGTGGTAGGAATGAAACTCAGTGCGGGCTGGATGGGGTCCCCCCTGGGCACCGCAGACCTAAGCTTGTTTAACTCCTACCTCTTAAAGGGACCGAGAAAAAATGACCTTTTCTGCACTCCAATGTAAGTCAATGGGGCGATTTTTTGGCTATGTGCTAGAAATGAAATTCAGTGCGGATTGGATGACAGGCACCCTAGGCACCCAGGATCGGCTTTAGTTTCACGTGTATCTCTTAAGCCGGCAGAGAAAACCCACCTGATATGCGCTCCACACAATTGAATAGAGACGCCGTTGATTTTCTATGGGAATTGCAGAAATGACTTCTAAGCCTCAAAATAATGACTTTTTTTCCTAAGGTGGTAGGAATGAAACTCAGTGCGGGCTGGATGGGGTCCCCCCTGGGCACCGCAGACCTAAGCTTGTTTAACTCCTACCTCTTAAAGGGACCGAGAAAAAATGACCTTTTCTGCACTCCAATGTAAGTCAATGGGGCGATTTTTTGGCTATGTGCTAGAAATGAAATTCAGTGCGGATTGGATGACAGGCACCCTAGGCACCCAGGATCGGCTTTAGTTTCACGTGTATCTCTTAAGCCGGCAGAGAAAACCCACCTGATATGCGCTCCACACAATTGAATAGAGACGCCGTTGATTTTCTATGGGAATTGCAGAAATGACTTCTAAGCCTCAAAATAATGACTTTTTTTCCTAAGGTGGTAGGAATGAAACTCAGTGCGGGCTGGATGGGGTCCCCCCTGGGCACCGCAGACCTAAGCTTGTTTAACTCCTACCTCTTAAAGGGACCGAGAAAAAATGACCTTTTCTGCACTCCAATGTAAGTCAATGGGGCGATTTTTTGGCTATGTGCTAGAAATGAAATTCAGTGCGGATTGGATGACAGGCACCCTAGGCACCCAGGATCGGCTTTAGTTTCACGTGTATCTCTTAAGCCGGCAGAGAAAACCCACCTGATATGCGCTCCACACAATTGAATAGAGACGCCGTTGATTTTCTATGGGAATTGCAGAAATGACTTCTAAGCCTCAAAATAATGACTTTTTTTCCTAAGGTGGTAGGAATGAAACTCAGTGCGGGCTGGATGGGGTCCCCCCTGGGCACCGCAGACCTAAGCTTGTTTAACTCCTACCTCTTAAAGGGACCGAGAAAAAATGACCTTTTCTGCACTCCAATGTAAGTCAATGGGGCGATTTTTTGGCTATGTGCTAGAAATGAAATTCAGTGCGGATTGGATGACAGGCACCCTAGGCACCCAGGATCGGCTTTAGTTTCACGTGTATCTCTTAAGCCGGCAGAGAAAACCCACCTGATATGCGCTCCACACAATTGAATAGAGACGCCGTTGATTTTCTATGGGAATTGCAGAAATGACTTCTAAGCCTCAAAATAATGACTTTTTTTCCTAAGGTGGTAGGAATGAAACTCAGTGCGGGCTGGATGGGGTCCCCCCTGGGCACCGCAGACCTAAGCTTGTTTAACTCCTACCTCTTAAAGGGACCGAGAAAAAATGACCTTTTCTGCACTCCAATGTAAGTCAATGGGGCGATTTTTTGGCTATGTGCTAGAAATGAAATTCAGTGCGGATTGGATGACAGGCACCCTAGGCACCCAGGATCGGCTTTAGTTTCACGTGTATCTCTTAAGCCGGCAGAGAAAACCCACCTGATATGCGCTCCACACAATTGAATAGAGACGCCGTTGATTTTCTATGGGAATTGCAGAAATGACTTCTAAGCCTCAAAATAATGACTTTTTTTCCTAAGGTGGTAGGAATGAAACTCAGTGCGGGCTGGATGGGGTCCCCCCTGGGCACCGCAGACCTAAGCTTGTTTAACTCCTACCTCTTAAAGGGACCGAGAAAAAATGACCTTTTCTGCACTCCAATGTAAGTCAATGGGGCGATTTTTTGGCTATGTGCTAGAAATGAAATTCAGTGCGGATTGGATGACAGGCACCCTAGGCACCCAGGATCGGCTTTAGTTTCACGTGTATCTCTTAAGCCGGCAGAGAAAACCCACCTGATATGCGCTCCACACAATTGAATAGAGACGCCGTTGATTTTCTATGGGAATTGCAGAAATGACTTCTAAGCCTCAAAATAATGACTTTTTTTCCTAAGGTGGTAGGAATGAAACTCAGTGCGGGCTGGATGGGGTCCCCCCTGGGCACCGCAGACCTAAGCTTGTTTAACTCCTACCTCTTAAAGGGACCGAGAAAAAATGACCTTTTCTGCACTCCAATGTAAGTCAATGGGGCGATTTTTTGGCTATGTGCTAGAAATGAAATTCAGTGCGGATTGGATGACAGGCACCCTAGGCACCCAGGATCGGCTTTAGTTTCACGTGTATCTCTTAAGCCGGCAGAGAAAACCCACCTGATATGCGCTCCACACAATTGAATAGAGACGCCGTTGATTTTCTATGGGAATTGCAGAAATGACTTCTAAGCCTCAAAATAATGACTTTTTTTCCTAAGGTGGTAGGAATGAAACTCAGTGCGGGCTGGATGGGGTCCCCCCTGGGCACCGCAGACCTAAGCTTGTTTAACTCCTACCTCTTAAAGGGACCGAGAAAAAATGACCTTTTCTGCACTCCAATGTAAGTCAATGGGGCGATTTTTTGGCTATGTGCTAGAAATGAAATTCAGTGCGGATTGGATGACAGGCACCCTAGGCACCCAGGATCGGCTTTAGTTTCACGTGTATCTCTTAAGCCGGCAGAGAAAACCCACCTGATATGCGCTCCACACAATTGAATAGAGACGCCGTTGATTTTCTATGGGAATTGCAGAAATGACTTCTAAGCCTCAAAATAATGACTTTTTTTCCTAAGGTGGTAGGAATGAAACTCAGTGCGGGCTGGATGGGGTCCCCCCTGGGCACCGCAGACCTAAGCTTGTTTAACTCCTACCTCTTAAAGGGACCGAGAAAAAATGACCTTTTCTGCACTCCAATGTAAGTCAATGGGGCGATTTTTTGGCTATGTGCTAGAAATGAAATTCAGTGCGGATTGGATGACAGGCACCCTAGGCACCCAGGATCGGCTTTAGTTTCACGTGTATCTCTTAAGCCGGCAGAGAAAACCCACCTGATATGCGCTCCACACAATTGAATAGAGACGCCGTTGATTTTCTATGGGAATTGCAGAAATGACTTCTAAGCCTCAAAATAATGACTTTTTTTCCTAAGGTGGTAGGAATGAAACTCAGTGCGGGCTGGATGGGGTCCCCCCTGGGCACCGCAGACCTAAGCTTGTTTAACTCCTACCTCTTAAAGGGACCGAGAAAAAATGACCTTTTCTGCACTCCAATGTAAGTCAATGGGGCGATTTTTTGGCTATGTGCTAGAAATGAAATTCAGTGCGGATTGGATGACAGGCACCCTAGGCACCCAGGATCGGCTTTAGTTTCACGTGTATCTCTTAAGCCGGCAGAGAAAACCCACCTGATATGCGCTCCACACAATTGAATAGAGACGCCGTTGATTTTCTATGGGAATTGCAGAAATGACTTCTAAGCCTCAAAATAATGACTTTTTTTCCTAAGGTGGTAGGAATGAAACTCAGTGCGGGCTGGATGGGGTCCCCCCTGGGCACCGCAGACCTAAGCTTGTTTAACTCCTACCTCTTAAAGGGACCGAGAAAAAATGACCTTTTCTGCACTCCAATGTAAGTCAATGGGGCGATTTTTTGGCTATGTGCTAGAAATGAAATTCAGTGCGGATTGGATGACAGGCACCCTAGGCACCCAGGATCGGCTTTAGTTTCACGTGTATCTCTTAAGCCGGCAGAGAAAACCCACCTGATATGCGCTCCACACAATTGAATAGAGACGCCGTTGATTTTCTATGGGAATTGCAGAAATGACTTCTAAGCCTCAAAATAATGACTTTTTTTCCTAAGGTGGTAGGAATGAAACTCAGTGCGGGCTGGATGGGGTCCCCCCTGGGCACCGCAGACCTAAGCTTGTTTAACTCCTACCTCTTAAAGGGACCGAGAAAAAATGACCTTTTCTGCACTCCAATGTAAGTCAATGGGGCGATTTTTTGGCTATGTGCTAGAAATGAAATTCAGTGCGGATTGGATGACAGGCACCCTAGGCACCCAGGATCGGCTTTAGTTTCACGTGTATCTCTTAAGCCGGCAGAGAAAACCCACCTGATATGCGCTCCACACAATTGAATAGAGACGCCGTTGATTTTCTATGGGAATTGCAGAAATGACTTCTAAGCCTCAAAATAATGACTTTTTTTCCTAAGGTGGTAGGAATGAAACTCAGTGCGGGCTGGATGGGGTCCCCCCTGGGCACCGCAGACCTAAGCTTGTTTAACTCCTACCTCTTAAAGGGACCGAGAAAAAATGACCTTTTCTGCACTCCAATGTAAGTCAATGGGGCGATTTTTTGGCTATGTGCTAGAAATGAAATTCAGTGCGGATTGGATGACAGGCACCCTAGGCACCCAGGATCGGCTTTAGTTTCACGTGTATCTCTTAAGCCGGCAGAGAAAACCCACCTGATATGCGCTCCACACAATTGAATAGAGACGCCGTTGATTTTCTATGGGAATTGCAGAAATGACTTCTAAGCCTCAAAATAATGACTTTTTTTCCTAAGGTGGTAGGAATGAAACTCAGTGCGGGCTGGATGGGGTCCCCCCTGGGCACCGCAGACCTAAGCTTGTTTAACTCCTACCTCTTAAAGGGACCGAGAAAAAATGACCTTTTCTGCACTCCAATGTAAGTCAATGGGGCGATTTTTTGGCTATGTGCTAGAAATGAAATTCAGTGCGGATTGGATGACAGGCACCCTAGGCACCCAGGATCGGCTTTAGTTTCACGTGTATCTCTTAAGCCGGCAGAGAAAACCCACCTGATATGCGCTCCACACAATTGAATAGAGACGCCGTTGATTTTCTATGGGAATTGCAGAAATGACTTCTAAGCCTCAAAATAATGACTTTTTTTCCTAAGGTGGTAGGAATGAAACTCAGTGCGGGCTGGATGGGGTCCCCCCTGGGCACCGCAGACCTAAGCTTGTTTAACTCCTACCTCTTAAAGGGACCGAGAAAAAATGACCTTTTCTGCACTCCAATGTAAGTCAATGGGGCGATTTTTTGGCTATGTGCTAGAAATGAAATTCAGTGCGGATTGGATGACAGGCACCCTAGGCACCCAGGATCGGCTTTAGTTTCACGTGTATCTCTTAAGCCGGCAGAGAAAACCCACCTGATATGCGCTCCACACAATTGAATAGAGACGCCGTTGATTTTCTATGGGAATTGCAGAAATGACTTCTAAGCCTCAAAATAATGACTTTTTTTCCTAAGGTGGTAGGAATGAAACTCAGTGCGGGCTGGATGGGGTCCCCCCTGGGCACCGCAGACCTAAGCTTGTTTAACTCCTACCTCTTAAAGGGACCGAGAAAAAATGACCTTTTCTGCACTCCAATGTAAGTCAATGGGGCGATTTTTTGGCTATGTGCTAGAAATGAAATTCAGTGCGGATTGGATGACAGGCACCCTAGGCACCCAGGATCGGCTTTAGTTTCACGTGTATCTCTTAAGCCGGCAGAGAAAACCCACCTGATATGCGCTCCACACAATTGAATAGAGACGCCGTTGATTTTCTATGGGAATTGCAGAAATGACTTCTAAGCCTCAAAATAATGACTTTTTTTCCTAAGGTGGTAGGAATGAAACTCAGTGCGGGCTGGATGGGGTCCCCCCTGGGCACCGCAGACCTAAGCTTGTTTAACTCCTACCTCTTAAAGGGACCGAGAAAAAATGACCTTTTCTGCACTCCAATGTAAGTCAATGGGGCGATTTTTTGGCTATGTGCTAGAAATGAAATTCAGTGCGGATTGGATGACAGGCACCCTAGGCACCCAGGATCGGCTTTAGTTTCACGTGTATCTCTTAAGCCGGCAGAGAAAACCCACCTGATATGCGCTCCACACAATTGAATAGAGACGCCGTTGATTTTCTATGGGAATTGCAGAAATGACTTCTAAGCCTCAAAATAATGACTTTTTTTCCTAAGGTGGTAGGAATGAAACTCAGTGCGGGCTGGATGGGGTCCCCCCTGGGCACCGCAGACCTAAGCTTGTTTAACTCCTACCTCTTAAAGGGACCGAGAAAAAATGACCTTTTCTGCACTCCAATGTAAGTCAATGGGGCGATTTTTTGGCTATGTGCTAGAAATGAAATTCAGTGCGGATTGGATGACAGGCACCCTAGGCACCCAGGATCGGCTTTAGTTTCACGTGTATCTCTTAAGCCGGCAGAGAAAACCCACCTGATATGCGCTCCACACAATTGAATAGAGACGCCGTTGATTTTCTATGGGAATTGCAGAAATGACTTCTAAGCCTCAAAATAATGACTTTTTTTCCTAAGGTGGTAGGAATGAAACTCAGTGCGGGCTGGATGGGGTCCCCCCTGGGCACCGCAGACCTAAGCTTGTTTAACTCCTACCTCTTAAAGGGACCGAGAAAAAATGACCTTTTCTGCACTCCAATGTAAGTCAATGGGGCGATTTTTTGGCTATGTGCTAGAAATGAAATTCAGTGCGGATTGGATGACAGGCACCCTAGGCACCCAGGATCGGCTTTAGTTTCACGTGTATCTCTTAAGCCGGCAGAGAAAACCCACCTGATATGCGCTCCACACAATTGAATAGAGACGCCGTTGATTTTCTATGGGAATTGCAGAAATGACTTCTAAGCCTCAAAATAATGACTTTTTTTCCTAAGGTGGTAGGAATGAAACTCAGTGCGGGCTGGATGGGGTCCCCCCTGGGCACCGCAGACCTAAGCTTGTTTAACTCCTACCTCTTAAAGGGACCGAGAAAAAATGACCTTTTCTGCACTCCAATGTAAGTCAATGGGGCGATTTTTTGGCTATGTGCTAGAAATGAAATTCAGTGCGGATTGGATGACAGGCACCCTAGGCACCCAGGATCGGCTTTAGTTTCACGTGTATCTCTTAAGCCGGCAGAGAAAACCCACCTGATATGCGCTCCACACAATTGAATAGAGACGCCGTTGATTTTCTATGGGAATTGCAGAAATGACTTCTAAGCCTCAAAATAATGACTTTTTTTCCTAAGGTGGTAGGAATGAAACTCAGTGCGGGCTGGATGGGGTCCCCCCTGGGCACCGCAGACCTAAGCTTGTTTAACTCCTACCTCTTAAAGGGACCGAGAAAAAATGACCTTTTCTGCACTCCAATGTAAGTCAATGGGGCGATTTTTTGGCTATGTGCTAGAAATGAAATTCAGTGCGGATTGGATGACAGGCACCCTAGGCACCCAGGATCGGCTTTAGTTTCACGTGTATCTCTTAAGCCGGCAGAGAAAACCCACCTGATATGCGCTCCACACAATTGAATAGAGACGCCGTTGATTTTCTATGGGAATTGCAGAAATGACTTCTAAGCCTCAAAATAATGACTTTTTTTCCTAAGGTGGTAGGAATGAAACTCAGTGCGGGCTGGATGGGGTCCCCCCTGGGCACCGCAGACCTAAGCTTGTTTAACTCCTACCTCTTAAAGGGACCGAGAAAAAATGACCTTTTCTGCACTCCAATGTAAGTCAATGGGGCGATTTTTTGGCTATGTGCTAGAAATGAAATTCAGTGCGGATTGGATGACAGGCACCCTAGGCACCCAGGATCGGCTTTAGTTTCACGTGTATCTCTTAAGCCGGCAGAGAAAACCCACCTGATATGCGCTCCACACAATTGAATAGAGACGCCGTTGATTTTCTATGGGAATTGCAGAAATGACTTCTAAGCCTCAAAATAATGACTTTTTTTCCTAAGGTGGTAGGAATGAAACTCAGTGCGGGCTGGATGGGGTCCCCCCTGGGCACCGCAGACCTAAGCTTGTTTAACTCCTACCTCTTAAAGGGACCGAGAAAAAATGACCTTTTCTGCACTCCAATGTAAGTCAATGGGGCGATTTTTTGGCTATGTGCTAGAAATGAAATTCAGTGCGGATTGGATGACAGGCACCCTAGGCACCCAGGATCGGCTTTAGTTTCACGTGTATCTCTTAAGCCGGCAGAGAAAACCCACCTGATATGCGCTCCACACAATTGAATAGAGACGCCGTTGATTTTCTATGGGAATTGCAGAAATGACTTCTAAGCCTCAAAATAATGACTTTTTTTCCTAAGGTGGTAGGAATGAAACTCAGTGCGGGCTGGATGGGGTCCCCCCTGGGCACCGCAGACCTAAGCTTGTTTAACTCCTACCTCTTAAAGGGACCGAGAAAAAATGACCTTTTCTGCACTCCAATGTAAGTCAATGGGGCGATTTTTTGGCTATGTGCTAGAAATGAAATTCAGTGCGGATTGGATGACAGGCACCCTAGGCACCCAGGATCGGCTTTAGTTTCACGTGTATCTCTTAAGCCGGCAGAGAAAACCCACCTGATATGCGCTCCACACAATTGAATAGAGACGCCGTTGATTTTCTATGGGAATTGCAGAAATGACTTCTAAGCCTCAAAATAATGACTTTTTTTCCTAAGGTGGTAGGAATGAAACTCAGTGCGGGCTGGATGGGGTCCCCCCTGGGCACCGCAGACCTAAGCTTGTTTAACTCCTACCTCTTAAAGGGACCGAGAAAAAATGACCTTTTCTGCACTCCAATGTAAGTCAATGGGGCGATTTTTTGGCTATGTGCTAGAAATGAAATTCAGTGCGGATTGGATGACAGGCACCCTAGGCACCCAGGATCGGCTTTAGTTTCACGTGTATCTCTTAAGCCGGCAGAGAAAACCCACCTGATATGCGCTCCACACAATTGAATAGAGACGCCGTTGATTTTCTATGGGAATTGCAGAAATGACTTCTAAGCCTCAAAATAATGACTTTTTTTCCTAAGGTGGTAGGAATGAAACTCAGTGCGGGCTGGATGGGGTCCCCCCTGGGCACCGCAGACCTAAGCTTGTTTAACTCCTACCTCTTAAAGGGACCGAGAAAAAATGACCTTTTCTGCACTCCAATGTAAGTCAATGGGGCGATTTTTTGGCTATGTGCTAGAAATGAAATTCAGTGCGGATTGGATGACAGGCACCCTAGGCACCCAGGATCGGCTTTAGTTTCACGTGTATCTCTTAAGCCGGCAGAGAAAATCCCACCTGATATGCGCTCCACACAATTGAATAGAGACGCCATTGATTTTCTATGGGAATTGCAGAAATGTACTTCTAAGCCTCAAAATAATGACTTTTTTTCCTAAGGTGGTAGGAATGAAACTCATTGTGGGCTGGATGGGGTCCCCCCTGGGCACCGCAGACCTAAGCTTGTTTAACTCCTACCTCTTAAAGGGACCGAGAAAAAATGACCTTTTCTGCACTCCAATGTAAGTCAATGGGGCGATTTTTTGGCTATGTGCTAGAAATGAAATTCAGTGCGGATTGGATGACAGGCACCCTAGGCACCCAGGATCGGCTTTAGTTTCACGTGTATCTCTTAAGCCGGCAGAGAAAATCCACCTGATATGCGCTCCACACAATTGAATAGAGACGCCATTGATTTTCTATGGGAATTGCAGAAATGTCTTCTAAGCCTCAAAATAATGACTTTTTTTCCTAAGGTGGTAGGAATGAAACTCAGTGAGGGCTGGATGGGGTCCCCCCTGGGCACCGCAGACCTAAGCTTGTTTAACTCCTACCTCTTAAAGGGACCGAGAAAAAATGACCTTTTCTGCACTCCAATGTAAGTCAATGGGGCGATTTTTTGGCTATGTGCTAGAAATGAAATTCAGTGCGGATTGGATGACAGGCACCCTAGGCACCCAGGATCAGCTTTAGTTTCACGTGTATCTCTTAAGCCGGCAGAGAAAACCCACCTGATATGCGCTCCACACAATTGAATTAGAGACGCCGTTGATTTTCTATGGGAATTGCAGAAATGACTTCTAAGCCTCAAAATAATGACTTTTTTTCCTAAGGTGGTAGGAATGAAACTCAGTGCGGGCTGGATGGGGTCCCCCCTGGGCACCGCAGACCTAAGCTTGTTTAACTCCTACCTCTTAAAGGGACCGAGAAAAAATGACCTTTTCTGCACTCCAATGTAAGTCAATGGGGCGATTTTTTGGCTATGTGCTAGAAATGAAATTCAGTGCGGATTGGATGACAGGCACCCTAGGCACCCAGGATCGGCTTTAGTTTCACGTGTATCTCTTAAGCCGGCAGAGAAAATCCACCTGATATGCGCTCCACACAATTGAATAGAGACGCCATTGATTTTCTATGGGAATTGCAGAAATGACTTCTAAGCCTCAAAATAATGACTTTTTTTCCTAAGGTGGTAGGAATGAAACTCAGTGTGGGCTGGATGGGGTCCCCCCTGGGCACCGCAGACCTAAGCTTGTTTAACTCCTACCTCTTAAAGGGACCGAGAAAAAATGACCTTTTCTGCACTCCAATGTAAGTCAATGGGGCGATTTTTTGGCTATGTGCTAGAAATGAAATTCAGTGCGGATTGGATGACAGGCACCCTAGGCACCCAGGATCGGCTTTAGTTTCACGTGTATCTCTTAAGGCGGCAGAGAAAATCCACCTGATATGCGCTCCACACAATTGAATAGAGACGCCATTGATTTTCTATGGGAATTGCAGAAATGACTTCTAAGCCTCAAAATAATGACTTTTTTTCCTAAGGTGGTAGGAATGAAACTCAGTGTGGGCTGGATGGGGTCCCCCCTGGGCACCGCAGACCTAAGCTTGTTTAACTCCTACCTCTTAAAGGGACCGAGAAAAAATGACCTTTTCTGCACTCCAATGTAAGTCAATGGGGCGATTTTTTGGCTATGTGCTAGAAATGAAATTCAGTGCGGATTGGATGACAGGCACCCTAGGCACCCAGGATCGGCTTTAGTTTCACGTGTATCTCTTAAGGCGGCAGAGAAAATCCACCTGATATGCGCTCCACACAATTGAATTAGAGACGCCAGTTGATTTTCTATGGGAATTGCAGAAATGACTTCTAAGCCTCAAAATAATGACTTTTTTTCCTAAGGTGGTAGGAATGAAACTCAGTGTGGGCTGGATGGGGTCCCCCTGGGCACCGCAGACCTAAGCTTGTTTAACTCCTACCTCTTAAAGGGACCGAGAAAAAATGACCTTTTCTGCACTCCAATGTAAGTCAATGGGGCGATTTTTTGGCTATGTGCTAGAAATGAAATTCAGTGCGGAATTGGATGACAGGCACCCTAGGCACCCAGGATCGGCTTTAGTTTCACGTGTATCTCTTAAGCCGGCAGAGAAAATCCACCTGATATGCGCTCCACACAATTGAATTAGAGACGCCATTGATTTTCTATGGGAATTGCAGAAATGTCTTCTAAGCCTCAAAATAATGACTTTTTTTCCTAAGGTGGTAGGAATAAAACTCAGTGTGGGCTGGATGGGGTCCCCCTGGGCACCGCAGACCTAAGCTTGTTTAACTCCTACCTCTTAAAGGGACCGAGAAAAAATGACCTTTTCTGCACTCCAATGTAAGTCAATGGGGCGATTTTTTGGCTATGTGCTAGAAATGAAATTCAGTGCGGATTGGATGACAGGCACCCTAGGCACCCAGGATCAGCTTTAGTTTCACGTGTATCTCTTAAGCCGGCAGAGAAAATCCCACCTGATATGCGCTCCACACAATTGAATTAGAGACGCCAGTTGATTTTCTATGGGAATTGCAGAAATGACTTCTAAGCCTCAAAATAATGACTTTTTTTCCTAAGGTGGTAGGAATGAAACTCAGTGCGGGCTGGATGGGGTCCCCCCTGGGCACCGCAGACCTAAGCTTGTTTAACTCCTACCTCTTAAAGGGACCGAGAAAAAATGACCTTTTCTGCACTCCAATGTAAGTCAATGGGGCGATTTTTTGGCTATGTGCTAGAAATGAAATTCAGTGCGGATTGGATGACAGGCACCCTAGGCACCCAGGATCGGCTTTAGTTTCACGTGTATCTCTTAAGCCGGCAGAGAAAATCCACCTGATATGCGCTCCACACAATTGAATAGAGACGCCATTGATTTTCTATGGGAATTGCAGAAATGACTTCTAAGCCTCAAAATAATGACTTTTTTTCCTAAGGTGGTAGGAATGAAACTCAGTGTGGGCTGGATGGGGTCCCCCCTGGGCACCGCAGACCTAAGCTTGTTTAACTCCTACCTCTTAAAGGGACCGAGAAAAAAATGACCTTTTCTGCACTCCAATGTAAGTCAATGGGGCGATTTTTTGGCTATGTGCTAGAAATGAAATTCAGTGCGGATTGGATGACAGGCACCCTAGGCACCCAGGATCGGCTTTAGTTTCACGTGTATCTCTTAAGGCGGCAGAGAAAATCCACCTGATATGCGCTCCACACAATTGAATAGAGACGCCATTGATTTTCTATGGGAATTGCAGAAATGTCTTCTAAGCCTCAAAATAATGACTTTTTTTCCTAAGGTGGTAGGAATGAAAACTCAGTGTGGGCTGGATGGGGTCCCCCCTGGGCACCGCAGACCTAAGCTTGTTTAACTCCTACCTCTTAAAGGGACCGAGAAAAAATGACCTTTTCTGCACTCCAATGTAAGTCAATGGGGCGATTTTTTGGCTATGTGCTAGAAATGAAATTCAGTGCGGATTGGATGACAGGCACCCTAGGCACCCAGGATCGGCTTTAGTTTCACGTGTATCTCTTAAGCCGGCAGAGAAAACCCACCTGATATGCGCTCCACACAATTGAATTAGAGACGCCGTTGATTTTCTATGGGAATTGCAGAAATGACTTCTAAGCCTCAAAATAATGACTTTTTTTTCCTAAGGTGGTAGGAATGAAACTCAGTGCGGGCTGGATGGGGTCCCCCTTGGGCACCGCAGACCTAAGCTTGTTTAACTCCTACCTCTTAAAGGGACCGAGAAAAAATGACCTTTTCTGCACTCCAATGTAAGTCAATGGGGCGATTTTTTGGCTATGTGCTAGAAATGAAATTCAGTGCGGAATGGATGACAGGCACCCTAGGCACCCAGGATCGGCTTTAGTTTCACGTGTATCTCTTAAGCCGGCAGAGAAAATCCACCTGATATGCGCTCCACACAATTGAATAGAGACGCCATTGATTTTCTATGGGAATTGCAGAAATGTCTTCTAAGCCTCAAAATAATGACTTTTTTTCCTAAGGTGGTAGGAATAAAACTCAGTGTGGGCTGGATGGGGTCCCCCCTGGGCACCGCAGACCTAAGCTTGTTTAACTCCTACCTCTTAAAGGGACCGAGAAAAAATGACCTTTTCTGCACTCCAATGTAAGTCAATGGGGCGATTTTTTGGCTATGTGCTAGAAATGAAATTCAGTGCGGATTGGATGACAGGCACCCTAGGCACCCAGGATCAGCTTTAGTTTCACGTGTATCTCTTAAGCCGGCAGAGAAAACCCACCTGATATGCGCTCCACACAATTGCATTAGAGACGCCGTTGATTTTCTATGGGAATTGCAGAAATGACTTCTAAGCCTCAAAATAATGACTTTTTTTCCTAAGGTGGTAGGAATGAAACTCAGTGCGGGCTGGATGGGGTCCCCCCTGGGCACCGCAGACCTAAGCTTGTTTAACTCCTACCTCTTAAAGGGACCGAGAAAAAATGACCTTTTCTGCACTCCAATGTAAGTCATTGGGGCGATTTTTTGGCTATGTGCTAGAAATGAAATTCAGTGCGGATTGGATGACAGGCACCCTAGGCACCCAGGATCGGCTTTAGTTTCACGTGTATCTCTTAAGCCGGCAGAGAAAATCCACCTGATATGCGCTCCACACAATTGAATAGAGACGCCATTGATTTTCTATGGGAATTGCAGAAATGACTTCTAAGCCTCAAAATAATGACTTTTTTTCCTAAGGTGGTAGGAATGAAACTCAGTGTGGGCTGGATGGGGTCCCCCCTGGGCACCGCAGACCTAAGCTTGTTTAACTCCTACCTCTTAAAGGGACCGAGAAAAAATGACCTTTTCTGCACTCCAATGTAAGTCAATGGGGCGATTTTTTGGCTATGTGCTAGAAATGAAATTCAGTGCGGATTGGATGACAGGCACCCTAGGCACCCAGGATCGGCTTTAGTTTCACGTGTATCTCTTAAGGCGGCAGAGAAAATCCACCTGATATGCGCTCCACACAATTGAATAGAGACGCCATTGATTTTCTATGGGAATTGCAGAAATGACTTCTAAGCCTCAAAATAATGACTTTTTTTCCTAAGGTGGTAGGAATGAAACTCAGTGTGGGCTGGATGGGGTCCCCCCTGGGCACCGCAGACCTAAGCTTGTTTAACTCCTACCTCTTAAAGGGACCGAGAAAAAATGACCTTTTCTGCACTCCAATGTAAGTCAATGGGGCGATTTTTTGGCTATGTGCTAGAAATGAAATTCAGTGCGGATTGGATGACAGGCACCCTAGGCACCCAGGATCGGCTTTAGTTTCACGTGTATCTCTTAAGCCGGCAGAGAAAACCCACCTGATATGCGCTCCACACAATTGAATTAGAGACGCCGTTGATTTTCTATGGGAATTGCAGAAATGACTTCTAAGCCTCAAAATCATGACTTTTTTTTCCTAAGGTGGTAGGAATGAAACTCAGTGCGGGCTGGATGGGGTCCCCCTTGGGCACCGCAGACCTAAGCTTGTTTAACTCCTACCTCTTAAAGGGACCGAGAAAAAATGACCTTTTCTGCACTCCAATGTAAGTCAATGGGGCGATTTTTTGGCTATGTGCTAGAAATGAAATTCAGTGCGGAATGGATGACAGGCACCCTAGGCACCCAGGATCGGCTTTAGTTTCACGTGTATCTCTTAAGCCGGCAGAGAAAATCCACCTGATATGCGCTCCACACAATTGAATAGAGACGCCATTGATTTTCTATGGGAATTGCAGAAATGTCTTCTAAGCCTCAAAATAATGACTTTTTTTCCTAAGGTGGTAGGAATAAAACTCAGTGTGGGCTGGATGGGGTCCCCCCTGGGCACCGCAGACCTAAGCTTGTTTAACTCCTACCTCTTAAAGGGACCGAGAAAAAATGACCTTTTCTGCACTCCAATGTAAGTCAATGGGGCGATTTTTTGGCTATGTGCTAGAAATGAAATTCAGTGCGGATTGGATGACAGGCACCCTAGGCACCCAGGATCAGCTTTAGTTTCACGTGTATCTCTTAAGCCGGCAGAGAAAACCCACCTGATATGCGCTCCACACAATTGAATTAGAGACGCCGTTGATTTTCTATGGGAATTGCAGAAATGACTTCTAAGCCTCAAAATAATGACTTTTTTTCCTAAGGTGGTAGGAATGAAACTCAGTGCGGGCTGGATGGGGTCCCCCCTGGGCACCGCAGACCTAAGCTTGTTTAACTCCTACCTCTTAAAGGGACCGAGTAAAAATGACCTTTTCTGCACTCCAATGTAAGTCAATGGGGCGATTTTTTGGCTATGTGCTAGAAATGAAATTTAGTGCGGATTGGATGACAGGCACCCTAGGCACCCAGGATCGGCTTTAGTTTCACGTGTATCTCTTAAGCCGGCAGAGAAAATCCACCTGATATGCGCTCCACACAATTGAATAGAGACGCCATTGATTTTCTATGGGAATTGCAGAAATGACTTCTAAGCCTCAAAATAATGACTTTTTTTCCTAAGGTGGTAGGAATGAAACTCAGTGTGGGCTGGATGGGGTCCCCCCTGGGCACCGCAGACCTAAGCTTGTTTAACTCCTACCTCTTAAAGGGACCGAGAAAAAATGACCTTTTCTGCACTCCAATGTAAGTCAATGGGGCGATTTTTTGGCTATGTGCTAGAAATGAAATTCAGTGCGGATTGGATGACAGGCACCCTAGGCACCCAGGATCGGCTTTAGTTTCACGTGTATCTCTTAAGGCGGCAGAGAAAATCCACCTGATATGCGCTCCACACAATTGAATAGAGACGCCATTGATTTTCTATGGGAATTGCAGAAATGACTTCTAAGCCTCAAAATAATGACTTTTTTTCCTAAGGTGGTAGGAATGAAACTCAGTGTGGGCTGGATGGGGTCCCCCCTGGGCACCGCAGACCTAAGCTTGTTTAACTCCTACCTCTTACAGGGACCGAGAAAAAATGACCTTTTCTGCACTCCAATGTAAGTCAATGGGGCGATTTTTTGGCTATGTGCTAGAAATGAAATTCAGTGCGGATTGGATGACAGGCACCCTAGGCACCCAGGATCGGCTTTAGTTTCACGTGTATCTCTTAAGCCGGCAGAGAAAACCCACCTGATATGCGCTCCACACAATTGAATTAGAGACGCCGTTGATTTTCTATGGGAATTGCAGAAATGACTTCTAAGCCTCAAAATAATGACTTTTTTTTCCTAAGGTGGTAGGAATGAAACTCAGTGCGGGCTGGATGGGGTCCCCCTTGGGCACCGCAGACCTAAGCTTGTTTAACTCCTACCTCTTAAAGGGACCGAGAAAAAATGACCTTTTCTGCACTCCAATGTAAGTCAATGGGGCGATTTTTTGGCTATGTGCTAGAAATGAAATTCAGTGCGGAATGGATGACAGGCACCCTAGGCACCCAGGATCGGCTTTAGTTTCACGTGTATCTCTTAAGCCGGCAGAGAAAATCCACCTGATATGCGCTCCACACAATTGAATAGAGACGCCATTGATTTTCTATGGGAATTGCAGAAATGACTTCTAAGCCTCAAAATAATGACTTTTTTTCCTAAGGTGGTAGGAATGAAACTCAGTGTGGGCTGGATGGGGTCCCCCCTGGGCACCGCAGACCTAAGCTTGTTTAACTCCTACCTCTTAAAGGGACCGAGAAAAAATGACCTTTTCTGCACTCCAATGTAAGTCAATGGGGCCATTTTTTGGCTATGTGCTAGAAATGAAATTCAGTGCGGATTGGATGACAGGCACCCTAGGCACCCAGGATCGGCTTTAGTTTCACGTGTATCTCTTAAGGCGGCAGAGAAAATCCACCTGATATGCGCTCCACACAATTGAATAGAGACGCCATTGATTTTCTATGGGAATTGCAGAAATGACTTCTAAGCCTCAAAATAATGACTTTTTTTCCTAAGGTGGTAGGAATGAAACTCAGTGTGGGCTGGATGGGGTCCCCCCTGGGCACCAAAGACCTAAGCTTGTTTAACTCCTACCTCTTAAAGGGACCGAGAAAAAATGACCTTTTCTGCACTCCAATGTAAGTCAATGGGGCGATTTTTTGGCTATGTGCTAGAAATGAAATTCAGTGCGGATTGGATGACAGGCACCCTAGGCACCCAGGATCGGCTTTAGTTTCACGTGTATCTCTTAAGCCGGCAGAGAAAACCCACCTGATATGCGCTCCACACAATTGAATTAGAGACGCCGTTGATTTTCTATGGGAACTGCAGAAATGACTTCTAAGCCTCAAAATAATGACTTTTTTTTCCTAAGGTGGTAGGAATGAAACTCAGTGCGGGCTGGATGGGGTCCCCCTTGGGCACCGCAGACCTAAGCTTGTTTAACTCCTACCTCTTAAAGGGACCGAGAAAAAATGACCTTTTCTGCACTCCAATGTAAGTCAATGGGGCGATTTTTTGGCTATGTGCTAGAAATGAAATTCAGTGCGGATTGGATGACAGGCACCCTAGGCACCCAGGATCGGCTTTAGTTTCACGTGTATCTCTTAAGCCGGCAGAGAAAATCCACCTGATATGCGCTCCACACAATTGAATAGAGACGCCATTGATTTTCTATGGGAATTGCAGAAATGACTTCTAAGCCTCAAAATAATGACTTTTTTTCCTAAGGTGGTAGGAATGAAACTCAGTGTGGGCTGGATGGGGTCCCCCCTGGGCACCGCAGACCTAAGCTTGTTTAACTCCTACCTCTTAAAGGGACCGAGAAAAAATGACCTTTTCTGCACTCCAATGTAAGTCAATGGGGCGATTTTTTGGCTATGTGCTAGAAATGAAATTCAGTGCGGATTGGATGACAGGCACCCTAGGCACCCAGGATCGGCTTTAGTTTCACGTGTATCTCTTAAGGCGGCAGAGAAAATCCACCTGATATGCGCTCCACACAATTGAATAGAGACGCCATTGATTTTCTATGGGAATTGCAGAAATGTCTTCTAAGCCTCAAAATAATGACTTTTTTTCCTAAGGTGGTAGGAATGAAACTCAGTGTGGGCTGGATGGGGTCCCCCCTGGGCACCGCAGACCTAAGCTTGTTTAACTCCTACCTCTTAAAGGGACCGAGAAAAAATGACCTTTTCTGCACTCCAATGTAAGTCAATGGGGCGATTTTTTGGCTATGTGCTAGAAATGAAATTCAGTGCGGATTTGCTCATCGCCAAGTCTGCAGATCAGCTGTCAGGTCAACTCACAGAGTCTATCCATCTGCTTCAGCAACACGGGTTTCTGGTGAATTTTGCGAAGTCTCAACTGACTCCTTCTCAGTCCTTGACATTTCTGGGATTTGTAATCAACACGATACAAATGAAATTATATCTATCGGAAGATCGGATCAAGAGATTGAGAAGACAAGTATCTTTTCTTCTAAACAATTCTACATGTACCATCAAGACTGCTATGAGAGTGCTAGGTACCCTATCATCGACCATAGATGCGGTCCCATGGGCTCGAGCCCACATTCGTCAACTACAAAAGGACATATTGACAGCCTGGGACAGGGATCATCGGACTATACAGAGGTTAATGACAATCTCAGGATCAACCCGGTTGGACCTGCGCTGGTGGCTGAAGCCTCAACATGTCTCCCGGGGGATGTCGCTCATACCTCAGGCAAAGATAATATTAACAACAGATGCCTCACAGTTTGGATGGGGAGCACACATCCAGAACTCTTGGATACAGAGAGAATGGTCGACCAGAGAAAAAGCGATGTCCTCAAACAGAAGGGAGCTCAGGGCAATAAAATTGGCCCTTTTTCATTTTCAGTACCAGCTGAAGAATCAGAACATTCTAGTGCAATCAGACAACCTCTCTGCGGTTTTTTACCTGAACAAGCAGGGGGGCACCAGATGCCAGTCCCTCCTGGAAGAAAGCCAAGCGATTTTTCGCTGGGCAGAGAAGAATGTGGCACAAATATCAGCGGTCCATATCAAAGGGACATCGAATCAATCAGCGGATATTCTCAGCAGGCACACTCTATTCCCAGGGGAATGGTCCCTCTCGCCGACGATATTTCATCAAGTGACTCGGAGATTCGGAGTCCCAAACCTAGACGCCTTTGCGTCTCGGGAAAACGCGAAACTCCCCAGATTCTGTTCGAGAGATCCAGCTCACCATCCGACATTCCTGGACGGTCTAGCGACTCCTTGGGAGGGAAATTTTGTCTATGCCTTTCCTCCTCTAGCCCTGATCCCGAGAGTCCTCTCGAAAGTGAAAACAGAACGATCCAAATGCATTCTGATTCTTCCCTACTGGCCGCGCAGAACATGGTTCTCCCTAGCAAACACGCTTGCAAAAGGAAGAATATGGAGGCTTCCAATGGTTCGGGATCTGCTCTCCCAGAAGGGGTTCCTACACCCAGATCTAGAACGTCTGAAATTAACGGCCTGGCGGATGAACTAAGCGGCATTAATACAGAGAATCTATCAGAAGATGTCCTGAATACTATAGTCAACGCTAGAAGAAAGAGCACTAGACTCAAATATGCGGGAGTCTGGAAAACATTCCAAGCCTTCTCCTCAGACCATTCAGTCACAAGTGTTCTGAACTTCCTTCAAAAAGGATTGAACCAAGGTCTCAAGTTCAGTACGATTCGCGTACAATTTGCGGCAATCAATTCCTTCATGGCAGGGAAATACTCGGGGGACCCCCTGATTACAAGATTTCTCAAGGGTGCAAGGAACTTGAAACCACCGATAACATCCCCCGCTCCATCATGGGATCTGCATATAGTGTTGGAAGCCTTTAAGGGGGCTCCATTTGAACCATTAGATTCAACAGAACTACATTACTTGTCCTGGAAAACAGCATTTCTGGTGGCCATGGCGTCGGCCCGTAGGGTCAGCGAAATACAGGCCCTCTCCTGCCGGGAACCATATCTGAGAGATTTGGGGGACGCTTTGTTCTTACGCACCATGCCAGGTTTTCTCCCGAAAGTCGCTTCACAATCAGCGCTGAATCAAGAAATTGTGCTTCCGAGCCTTCCAGCATCAGATGACTCAGGCAACCCTCTGGATGTCAGGAGAGCAGTCTTGGAATACCTAAGAAGAGTAAATTCATTCAGACTCGCAGAGAACTTATTCGTTCTATATGAGGGGAAGATGAAGGGCTTTAAAGCCTCCAAGAGAATCATCTCTAGCTGGATCCGTAATGCCATTACGCTATCCTACTCTCTACAAAATCTGCAGGCACCAGTAGGAATTAGAGCCCACTCAACCAGGGCAATGTCCTCGTCATGGGCGGAGTTTGTGAATGTACCACTACAAGAGATATGTAGAGCAGCGACGTGGTCAAGCACCTCTTCATTCACATCACACTACAGACTAGATGTCACAGGCGAAGCAGCCTTGGGCAGGAAGGTGCTAGAAGTATAAGTATTGGATTTGTACCCCCCCTTTAATTTCACTGCTACGTAGTCCCATTGTGTGCTGCCGAAGGACCCAGGAATGAAGGAATTTCGAATACTTACCTACCGGGAAATTCCTGTTCCTGGCGTCCGTAGGCAGCACAACGCACCCTCCCTATTAAATTGTTTTGCTGCATACGAACTCTGACTGTGGGTGGTCCTTCCTGCCTTATATGGGTAGTGACCAATTCTTATTGGTTACTGCTTTGCATGTCTCTTCTGCCTTGTTCTAGGGAACCTAGACTTAACCCATTGTGTCTCTCATTGTGTGCTGCCTACGGACGCCAGGAACAGGAATTTCCCGGTAGGTAAGTATTCGAAATTCCTTCATTTTTTCTCGGTCCCTTTAAGAGGTAGGAGTTAAACAAGCTTAGAGCTGCGGTGCCCAGGGGGGACCCCATCCAGCCCGCACTGAGTTTCATTCCTACCACCTTAGGAAAAAGTCATTATTTTGAGGCTTAGAAGTCATTTCTGCAATTCCCATAGAAAATCAACGGCGTCTCTATTCAATTGTGTGGAGCGCATATCAGGTGGGTTTTCTCTGCCGGCTTAAGAGATACACATGAAACTAAAGCCGATCCTGGGTGCCTAGGGTGCCTGTCATCCAATCCGCACTGAATTTCATTTCTAGCACATAGCCAAAAAATCGCCCCATTGACTTACATTGGAGTGCAGAAAAGGTCATTTTTTCTCGGTCCCTTTAAGAGGTAGGAGTTAAACAAGCTTAGGTCTGCGGTGCCCAGGGGGGACCCCATCCAGCCCGCACTGAGTTTCATTCCTACCACCTTAGGAAAAAAAGTCATTATTTTGAGGCTTAGAAGTCATTTCTGCAATTCCCATAGAAAATCAACGGCGTCTCTAATTCAATTGTGTGGAGCGCATATCAGGTGGGTTTTCTCTGCCGGCTTAAGAGATACACGTGAAACTAAAGCCGATCCTGGGTGCCTAGGGTGCCTGTCATCCAATCCGCACTGAATTTCATTTCTAGCACATAGCCAAAAAATCGCCCCATTGACTTACATTGGAGTGCAGAAAAGGTCATTTTTTCTCGGTCCCTTTAAGAGGTAGGAGTTAAACAAGCTTAGGTCTGCGGTGCCCAGGGGGGACCCCATCCAGCCCACACTGAGTTTCATTCCTACCACCTTAGGAAAAAAAGTCATTATTTTGAGGCTTAGAAGTCATTTCTGCAATTCCCATAGAAAATCAACGGCGTCTCTAATTCAATTGTGTGGAGCGCATATCAGGTGGGTTTTCTCTGCCGGCTTAAGAGATACACGTGAAACTAATGCCGATCCTGGGTGCCTAGGGTGCCTGTCATCCAATCCGCACTGAATTTCATTTCTAGCACATAGCCAAAAAATCGCCCCATTGACTTACATTGGAGTGCAGAAAAGGTCATTTTTTTCTCGGTCCCTTTAAGAGGTAGGAGTTAAACAAGCTTAGGTCTGCGGTGCCCAGGGGGGACCCCATCCAGCCCACACTGAGTTTCATTCCTACCACCTTAGGAAAAAAAGTCATTATTTTGAGGCTTAGAAGTCATTTCTGCAATTCCCATAGAAAATCAATGGCGTCTCTATTCAATTGTGTGGAGCGCATATCAGGTGGATTTTCTTTGCCGGCTTAAGAGATACACGTGAAACTTAAGCCGATCCTGGGTGCCTAGGGTGCCTGTCATCCAATCCGCACTGAATTTCATTTCTAGCACATAGCCAAAAAATCGCCCCATTGACTTACATTGGAGTGCAGAAAATGTCATTTTTTCTCGGTCCCTTTAAGAGGTAGGAGTTAAACAAGCTTAGGTCTGCGGTGCCCAGGGGGGACCCCATCCAGCCCACACTGAGTTTCATTCCTACCACCTTAGGAAAAAAAGTCATTATTTTGAGGCTTAGAAGTCATTTCTGCAATTCCCATAGAAAATCAATGGCGTCTCTGTTCAATTGTGTGGAGCGCATATCAGGTGGATTTTCTCTGCCGGCTTAAAAGATACACGTGAAACTAAAGCCGATCCTGGGTGCCTAGGGTGCCTGTCATCCAATCCGCACTGAATTTCATTTCTAGCACATAGCCAAAAAATCGCCCCATTGACTTACATTGGAGTGCAGAAAAGGTCATTTTTTCTCGGTCCCTTTAAGAGGTAGGAGTTAAACAAGCTTAGGTCTGCGGTGCCCAGGGGGGACCCCATCCAGCCCGCACTGAGTTTCATTCCTACCACCTTAGGAAAAAAAGTCATTATTTTGAGGCTTAGAAGTCATTTCTGCAATTCCCATAGAAAATCAACGGCGTCTCTAATTCAATTGTGTGGAGCGCATATCAGGTGGGTTTTCTCTGCCGGCTTAAGAGATACACGTGAAACTAAAGCTGATCCTGGGTGCCTAGGGTGCCTGTCATCCAATCCGCACTGAATTTCATTTCTAGCACATAGCCAAAAAATCGCCCCATTGACTTACATTGGAGTGCAGAAAAGGTCATTTTTTCTCGGTCCCTTTAAGAGGTAGGAGTTAAACAAGCTTAGGTCTGCGGTGCCCAGGGGGGACCCCATCCAGCCCACACTGAGTTTCATTCCTACCACCTTAGGAAAAAAAGTCATTATTTTGAGGCTTAGAAGACATTTCTGCAATTCCCATAGAAAATCAATGGCGTCTATATTCAATTGTGTGGAGCGCATATCAGGTGGATTTTCTCTGCCGGCTTAAGAGATACACGTGAAACTAAAGCCGATCCTGGGTGCCTAGGGTGCCTGTCATCCAATCCGCACTGAATTTCATTTCTAGCACATAGCCAAAAAATCGCCCCATTGACTTACATTGGAGTGCAGAAAAGGTCATTTTTTCTCGGTCCCTTTAAGAGGTAGGAGTTAAACAAGCTTAGGTCTGCGGTGCCCAGGGGGGACCCCATCCAGCCCGCACTGATTTTCATTCCTACCACCTTAGGAAAAAAAGTCATTATTTTGAGGCTTAGAAGTCATTTCTGCAATTCCCATAGAAAATCAACGGCGTCTCTAATTCAATTGTGTGGAGCGCATATCAGGTGGGTTTTCTCTGCCGGCTTAAGAGATACACGTGAAACTAAAGCCGATCCTGGGTGCCTAGGGTGCCTGTCATCCAATCCGCACTGAATTTCATTTCTAGCACATAGCCAAAAAATCGCCCCATTGACATACATTGGAGTGCAGAAAAGGTCATTTTTTCTCGGTCCCTTTAAGAGGTAGGAGTTAAACAAGCTTAGGTCTGCGGTGCCCAGGGGGGACCCCATCCAGCCCGCACTGAGTTTCATTCCTACCACCTTAGGAAAAAAAGTCATTATTTTGAGGCTTAGAAGTCATTTCTGCAATTCCCATAGAAAATCAACGGCGTCTCTAATTCAATTGTGTGGAGCGCATATCAGGTGGGTTTTCTCTGCCGGCTTAAGAGATACACGTGAAACTAATGCCGATCCTGGGTGCCTAGGGTGCCTGTCATCCAATCCGCACTGAATTTCATTTCTAGCACATAGCCAAAAAATCGCCCCATTGACTTACATTGGAGTGCAGAAAAGGTCATTTTTTTCTCGGTCCCTTTAAGAGGTAGGAGTTAAACAAGCTTAGGTCTGCGGTGCCCAGGGGGGACCCCATCCAGCCCACACTGAGTTTCATTCCTACCACCTTAGGAAAAAAAGTCATTATTTTGAGGCTTAGAAGTCATTTCTGCAATTCCCATAGAAAATCAATGGCGTCTCTATTCAATTGTGTGGAGCGCATATCAGGTGGATTTTCTTTGCCGGCTTAAGAGATACACGTGAAACTAAAGCCGATCCTGGGTGCCTAGGGTGCCTGTCATCCAATCCGCACTGAATTTCATTTCTAGCACATAGCCAAAAAATCGCCCCATTGACTTACATTGGAGTGCAGAAAATGTCATTTTTTTCTCGGTCCCTTTAAGAGGTAGGAGTTAAACAAGCTTAGGTCTGCGGTGCCCAGGGGGGACCCCATCCAGCCCACACTGAGTTTCATTCCTACCACCTTAGGAAAAAAAGTCATTATTTTGAGGCTTAGAAGTCATTTCTGCAATTCCCATAGAAAATCAATGGCGTCTCTATTCAATTGTGTGGAGCGCATATCAGGTGGATTTTCTCTGCCGGCTTAAGAGATACACGTGAAACTAAAGCCGATCCTGGGTGCCTAGGGTGCCTGTCATCCAATCCGCACTGAATTTCATTTCTAGCACATAGCCAAAAAATCGCCCCATTGACTTACATTGGAGTGCAGAAAATGTCATTTTTTCTCGGTCCCTTTAAGAGGTAGGAGTTAAACAAGCTTAGGTCTGCGGTGCCCAAGGGGGACCCCATCCAGCCCGCACTGAGTTTCATTCCTACCACCTTAGGAAAAAAAGTCATTATTTTGAGGCTTAGAAGTCATTTCTGCAATTCCCATAGAAAATCAACGGCGTCTCTAATTCAATTGTGTGGAGCGCATATCAGGTGGGTTTTCTCTGCCGGCTTAAGAGATACACGTGAAACTAAAGCCGATCCTGGGTGCCTAGGGTGCCTGTCATCCAATCCGCACTGAATTTCATTTCTAGCACATAGCCAAAAAATCGCCCCATTGACTTACATTGGAGTGCAGAAAAGGTCATTTTTTCTCGGTCCCTTTAAGAGGTAGGAGTTAAACAAGCTTAGGTCTGCGGTGCCCAGGGGGGACCCCATCAAGCCCGCACTGAGTTTCATTCCTACCACCTTAGGAAAAAAAGTCATTATTTTGAGGCTTAGAAGTCATTTCTGCAATTCCCATAGAAAATCAACGGCGTCTCTAATTCAATTGTGTGGAGCGCATATCAGGTGGGTTTTCTCTGCCGGCTTAAGAGATACACGTGAAACTAATGCCGATCCTGGGTGCCTAGGGTGCCTGTCATCCAATCCGCACTGAATTTCATTTCTAGCACATAGCCAAAAAATCGCCCCATTGACTTACATTGGAGTGCAGAAAAGGTCATTTTTTTCTCGGTCCCTTTAAGAGGTAGGAGTTAAACAAGCTTAGGTCTGCGGTGCCCAGGGGGGACCCCATCCAGCCCACACTGAGTTTCATTCCTACCACCTTAGGAAAAAAAGTCATTATTTTGAGGCTTAGAAGTCATTTCTGCAATTCCCATAGAAAATCAATGGCGTCTCTATTCAATTGTGTGGAGCGCATATCAGGTGGATTTTCTTTGCCGGCTTAAGAGATACACGTGAAACTAAAGCCGATCCTGGGTGCCTAGGGTGCCTGTCATCCAATCCGCACTGAATTTCATTTCTAGCACATAGCCAAAAAATCGCCCCATTGACTTACATTGGAGTGCAGAAAATGTCATTTTTTTCTCGGTCCCTTTAAGAGGTAGGAGTTAAACAAGCTTAGGTCTGCGGTGCCCAGGGGGGACCCCATCCAGCCCACACTGAGTTTCATTCCTACCACCTTAGGAAAAAAAGTCATTATTTTGAGGCTTAGAAGTCATTTCTGCAATTCCCATAGAAAATCAATGGCGTCTCTATTCAATTGTGTGGAGCGCATATCAGGTGGATTTTCTCTGCCGGCTTAAGAGATACACGTGGAACTAAAGCCGATCCTGGGTGCCTAGGGTGCCTGTCATCCAATCCGCACTGAATTTCATTTCTAGCACATAGCCAAAAAATCGCCCCATTGACTTACATTGGAGTGCAGAAAATGTCATTTTTTCTCGGTCCCTTTAAGAGGTAGGAGTTAAACAAGCTTAGGTCTGCGGTGCCCAAGGGGGACCCCATCCAGCCCGCACTGAGTTTCATTCCTACCACCTTAGGAAAAAAAGTCATTATTTTGAGGCTTAGAAGTCATTTCTGCAATTCCCATAGAAAATCAACGGCGTCTCTAACTCAATTGTGTGAAGCGCATATCAGGTGGGTTTTCTCTGCCGGCTTAAGAGATACACGTGAAACTAAAGCCGATCCTGGGTGCCTAGGGTGCCTGTCATCCAATCCGCACTGAATTTCATTTCTAGCACATAGCCAAAAAATCGCCCCATTGACTTACATTGGAGTGCAGAAAAGGTCATTTTTTCTCGGTCCCTTTAAGAGGTAGGAGTTAAACAAGCTTAGGTCTGCGGTGCCCAGGGGGGACCCCATCCAGCCCACACTGAGTTTCATTCCTACCACCTTAGGAAAAAAAGTCATTATTTTGAGGCTTAGAAGTCATTTCTGCAATTCCCATAGAAAATCAATGGCGTCTCTATTCAATTGTGTGGAGCGCATATCAGGTGGATTTTCTCTGCCGCCTTAAGAGATACACGTGAAACTAAAGCCGATCCTGGGTGCCTAGGGTGCCTGTCATCCAATCCGCACTGAATTTCATTTCTAGCACATAGCCAAAAAATCGCCCCATTGACTTACATTGGAGTGCAGAAAAGGTCATTTTTTCTCGGTCCCTTTAAGAGGTAGGAGTTAAACAAGCTTAGAGCTGCGGTGCCCAGGGGGGACCCCATCCAGCCCGCACTGAGTTTCATTCCTACCACCTTAGGAAAAAGTCATTATTTTGAGGCTTAGAAGTCATTTCTGCAATTCCCATAGAAAATCAACGGCGTCTCTATTCAATTGTGTGGAGCGCATATCAGGTGGGTTTTCTCTGCCGGCTTAAGAGATACACATGAAACTAAAGCCGATCCTGGGTGCCTAGGGTGCCTGTCATCCAATCCGCACTGAATTTCATTTCTAGCACATAGCCAAAAAATCGCCCCATTGACTTACATTGGAGTGCAGAAAAGGTCATTTTTTCTCGGTCCCTTTAAGAGGTAGGAGTTAAACAAGCTTAGGTCTGCGGTGCCCAGGGGGGACCCCATCCAGCCCGCACTGAGTTTCATTCATACCACCTTAGGAAAAAAAGTCATTATTTTGAGGCTTAGAAGTCATTTCTGCAATTCCCATAGAAAATCAACGGCGTCTCTAATTCAATTGTGTGGAGCGCATATCAGGTGGGTTTTCTCTGCCGGCTTAAGAGATACACGTGAAACTAAAGCCGATCCTGGGTGCCTAGGGTGCCTGTCATCCAATCCGCACTGAATTTCATTTCTAGCACATAGCCAAAAAATCGCCCCATTGACTTACATTGGAGTGCAGAAAAGGTCATTTTTTCTCGGTCCCTTTAAGAGGTAGGAGTTAAACAAGCTTAGGTCTGCGGTGCCCAGGGGGGACCCCATCCAGCCCACACTGAGTTTCATTCCTACCACCTTAGGAAAAAAAGTCATTATTTTGAGGCTTAGAAGTCATTTCTGCAATTCCCATAGAAAATCAATGGCGTCTCTATTCAATTGTGTGGAGCGCATATCAGGTGGATTTTCTCTGCCGGCTTAAGAGATACACGTGAAACTAAAGCCGATCCTGGGTGCCTAGGGTGCCTGTCATCCAATCCGCACTGAATTTCATTTCTAGCACATAGCCAAAAAATCGCCCCATTGACTTACATTGGAGTGCAGAAAAGGTCATTTTTTCTCGGTCCCTTTAAGAGGTAGGAGTTAAACAAGCTTAGGTCTGCGGTGCCCAGGGGGGACCCCATCCAGCCCGCACTGAGTTTCATTCCTACCACCTTAGGAAAAAAAGTCATTATTTTGAGGCTTAGAAGTCATTTCTGCAATTCCCATAGAAAATCAACGGCGTCTCTAATTCAATTGTGTGAAGCGCATATCAGGTGGGTTTTCTCTGCCGGCTTAAGAGATACACGTGAAACTAAAGCTGATCCTGGGTGCCTAGGGTGCCTGTCATCCAATCCGCACTGAATTTCATTTCTAGCACATAGCCAAAAAATCGCCCCATTGACTTACATTGGAGTGCAGAAAAGGTCATTTTTTCTCGGTCCCTTTAGGAGGTAGGAGTTAAACAAGCTTAGGTCTGCGGTGCCCAGGGGGGACCCCATCCAGCCCACACTGAGTTTCATTCCTACCACCTTAGGAAAAAAAGTCATTATTTTGAGGCTTAGAAGACATTTCTGCAATTCCCATAGAAAATCAATGGCGTCTATATTCAATTGTGTGGAGCGCATATCAGGTGGATTTTCTCTGCCGGCTTAAGAGATACACGTGAAACTAAAGCCGATCCTGGGTGCCTAGGGTGCCTGTCATCCAATCCGCACTGAATTTCATTTCTAGCACATAGCCAAAAAATCGCCCCATTGACTTACATTGGAGTGCAGAAAAGGTCATTTTTTTCTCGGTCCCTTTAAGAGGTAGGAGTTAAACAAGCTTAGGTCTGCGGTGCCCAAGGGGGACCCCATCCAGCCCGCACTGAGTTTCATTCCTACCACCTTAGGAAAAAAAGTCATTATTTTGAGGCTTAGAAGTCATTTCTGCAATTCCCATAGAAAATCAACGGCGTCTCTAATTCAATTGTGTGAAGCGCATATCAGGTGGGTTTTCTCTGCCGGCTTAAGAGATACACGTGAAACTAAAGCCGATCCTGGGTGCCTAGGGTGCCTGTCATCCAATCCGCACTGAATTTCATTTCTAGCACATAGCCAAAAAATCGCCCCATTGACTTACATTGGAGTGCAGAAAAGGTCATTTTTTCTCGGTCCCTTTAAGAGGTAGGAGTTAAACAAGCTTAGGTCTGCGGTGCCCAGGGGGGACCCCATCCAGCCCACACTGAGTTTCATTCCTACCACCTTAGGAAAAAAAGTCATTATTTTGAGGCTTAGAAGTCATTTCTGCAATTCCCATAGAAAATCAATGGCGTCTCTATTCAATTGTGTGGAGCGCATATCAGGTGGATTTTCTCTGCCGCCTTAAGAGATACACGTGAAACTAAAGCCGATCCTGGGTGCCTAGGGTGCCTGTCATCCAATCCGCACTGAATTTCATTTCTAGCACATAGCCAAAAAATCGCCCCATTGACTTACATTGGAGTGCAGAAAAGGTCATTTTTTCTCGGTCCCTTTAAGAGGTAGGAGTTAAACAAGCTTAGAGCTGCGGTGCCCAGGGGGGACCCCATCCAGCCCGCACTGAGTTTCATTCCTACCACCTTAGGAAAAAGTCATTATTTTGAGGCTTAGAAGTCATTTCTGCAATTCCCATAGAAAATCAACGGCGTCTCTATTCAATTGTGTGGAGCGCATATCAGGTGGGTTTTCTCTGCCGGCTTAAGAGATACACATGAAACTAAAGCCGATCCTGGGTGCCTAGGGTGCCTGTCATCCAATCCGCACTGAATTTCATTTCTAGCACATAGCCAAAAAATCGCCCCATTGACTTACATTGGAGTGCAGAAAAGGTCATTTTTTCTCGGTCCCTTTAAGAGGTAGGAGTTAAACAAGCTTAGGTCTGCGGTGCCCAGGGGGGACCCCATCCAGCCCACACTGAGTTTCATTCCTACCACCTTAGGAAAAAAAGTCATTATTTTGAGGCTTAGAAGTCATTTCTGCAATTCCCATAGAAAATCAACGGCGTCTCTAATTCAATTGTGTGGAGCGCATATCAGGTGGGTTTTCTCTGCCGGCTTAAGAGATACACGTGAAACTAAAGCCGATCCTGGGTGCCTAGGGTGCCTGTCATCCAATCCGCACTGAATTTCATTTCTAGCACATAGCCAAAAAATCGCCCCATTGACTTACATTGGAGTGCAGAAAAGGTCATTTTTTCTCGGTCCCTTTAAGAGGTAGGAGTTAAACAAGCTTAGGTCTGCGGTGCCCAGGGGGGACCCCATCCAGCCCACACTGAGTTTCATTCCTACCACCTTAGGAAAAAAAGTCATTATTTTGAGGCTTAGAAGTCATTTCTGCAATTCCCATAGAAAATCAATGGCGTCTCTATTCAATTGTGTGGAGCGCATATCAGGTGGATTTTCTCTGCCGGCTTAAGAGATACACGTGAAACTAAAGCCGATCCTGGGTGCCTAGGGTGCCTGTCATCCAATCCGCACTGAATTTCATTTCTAGCACATAGCCAAAAAATCGCCCCATTGACTTACATTGGAGTGCAGAAAAGGTCATTTTTTCTCGGTCCCTTTAAGAGGTAGGAGTTAAACAAGCTTAGGTCTGCGGTGCCCAGGGGGGACCCCATCCAGCCCGCACTGAGTTTCATTCCTACCACCTTAGGAAAAAAAGTCATTATTTTGAGGCTTAGAAGTCATTTCTGCAATTCCCATAGAAAATCAACGGCGTCTCTAATTCAATTGTGTGGAGCGCATATCAGGTGGGTTTTCTCTGCCGGCTTAAGAGATACACGTGAAACTAAAGCTGATCCTGGGTGCCTAGGGTGCCTGTCATCCAATCCGCACTGAATTTCATTTCTAGCACATAGCCAAAAAATCGCCCCATTGACTTACATTGGAGTGCAGAAAAGGTCATTTTTTTTCGGTCCCTTTAGGAGGTAGGAGTTAAACAAGCTTAGGTCTGCGGTGCCCAGGGGGGACCCCATCCAGCCCACACTGAGTTTCATTCCTACCACCTTAGGAAAAAAAGTCATTATTTTGAGGCTTAGAAGACATTTCTGCAATTCCCATAGAAAATCAATGGCGTCTATATTCAATTGTGTGGAGCGCATATCAGGTGGATTTTCTCTGCCGGCTTAAGAGATACACGTGAAACTAAAGCCGATCCTGGGTGCCTAGGGTGCCTGTCATCCAATCCGCACTGAATTTCATTTCTAGCACATAGCCAAAAAATCGCCCCATTGACTTACATTGGAGTGCAGAAAAGGTCATTTTTTTCTCGGTCCCTTTAAGAGGTAGGAGTTAAACAAGCTTAGGTCTGCGGTGCCCAGGGGGGACCCCATCCAGCCCGCACTGATTTTCATTCCTACCACCTTAGGAAAAAAAGTCATTATTTTGAGGCTTAGAAGTCATTTCTGCAATTCCCATAGAAAATCAACGGCGTCTCTAATTCAATTGTGTGGAGCGCATATCAGGTGGGTTTTCTCTGCCGGCTTAAGAGATACACGTGAAACTAATGCCGATCCTGGGTGCCTAGGGTGCCTGTCATCCAATCCGCACTGAATTTCATTTCTAGCACATAGCCAAAAAATCGCCCCATTGACTTACATTGGAGTGCAGAAAAGGTCATTTTTTCTCGGTCCCTTTAAGAGGTAGGAGTTAAACAAGCTTAGGTCTGCGGTGCCCAGGGGGGACCCCATCCAGCCCACACTGAGTTTTTTTCCTAAGGTGGTAGGAATGAAACTCAGTGTGGGCTGGATGGGGTCCCCCCTGGGCACCGCAGACCTAAGCTTGTTTAACTCCTACCTCTTAAAGGGACCGAGAAAAAATGACCTTTTCTGCACTCCAATGTAAGTCAATGGGGCGATTTTTTGGCTATGTGCTAGAAATGAAATTCAGTGCGGATTGGATGACAGGCACCCTAGGCACCCAGGATCGGCTTTAGTTTCACGTGTATCTCTTAAGCCGGCAGAGAAAATCCACCTGATATGCGCTCCACACAATTGAATAGAGACGCCATTGATTTTCTATGGGAATTGCAGAAATGACTTCTAAGCCTCAAAATAATGACTTTTTTTCCTAAGGTGGTAGGAATGAAACTCAGTGTGGGCTGGATGGGGTCCCCCCTGGGCACCGCAGACCTAAGCTTGTTTAACTCCTACCTCTTAAAGGGACCGAGAAAAAATGACCTTTTCTGCACTCCAATGTAAGTCAATGGGGCGATTTTTTGGCTATGTGCTAGAAATGAAATTCAGTGCGGATTGGATGACAGGCACCCTAGGCACCCAGGATCGGCTTTAGTTTCACGTGTATCTCTTAAGCCGGCAGAGAAAACCCACCTGATATGCGCTCCACACAATTGAATTAGAGACGCCGTTGATTTTCTATGGGAATTGCAGAAATGACTTCTAAGCCTCAAAATAATGACTTTTTTTCCTAAGGTGGTAGGAATGAAACTCAGTGCGGGCTGGATGGGGTCCCCCCTGGGCACCGCAGACCTAAGCTTGTTTAACTCCTACCTCTTAAAGGGACCGAGAAAAAATGACCTTTTCTGCACTCCAATGTAAGTCAATGGTGCGATTTTTTGGCTATGTGCTAGAAATGAAATTCAGTGCGGATTGGATGACAGGCACCCTAGGCACCCAGGATCGGCTTTAGTTTCACGTGTATCTCTTAAGCCGGCAGAGAAAACCCACATGATATGCGCTCCACACAATTGAATTAGAGACGCCGTTGATTTTCTATGGGAATTGCAGAAATGACTTCTAAGCCTCAAAATAATGACTTTTTTTCCTAAGGTGGTAGGAATGAAACTCAGTGCGGGCTGGATGGGGTCCCCCCTGGGCACCGCAGCTCTAAGCTTGTTTAACTCCTACCTCTTAAAGGGACCGAGAAAAAATGACCTTTTCTGCACTCCAATGTAAGTCAATGGGGCGATTTTTTGGCTATGTGCTAGAAATGAAATTCAGTGCGGATTGGATGACAGGCACCCTAGGCACCCAGGATCGGCTTTAGTTTCACGTGTATCTCTTAAGCCGGCAGAGAAAACCCACCTGATATGCGCTCCCCACAATTGAATTAGAGACGCCGTTGATTTTCTATGGGAATTGCAGAAATGACTTCTATGCCTCAAAATAATGACTTTTTTTCCTAAGGTGGTAGGAATGAAACTCAGTGCGGGCTGGATGGGGTCCCCCCTGGGCACCGCAGACGCCGTTGATTTTCTATGGGAATTGCAGAAATGACTTCTAAGCCTCAAAATAATGACTTTTTTTCCTAAGGTGGTAGGAATGAAACTCAGTGCGGGCTGGATGGGGTCCCCCCTGGGCACCGCAGACCTAAGCTTGTTTAACTCCTACCTCTTAAAGGGACCGAGAAAAAATGACCTTTTCTGCACTCCAATGTAAGTCAATGGGGCGATTTTTTGGCTATGTGCTAGAAATGAAATTCAGTGCGGATTGGATGACAGGCACCCTAGGCACCCAGGATCGGCTTTAGTTTCACGTGTATCTCTTAAGCCGGCAGAGAAAATCCACCTGATATGCGCTCCACACAATTGAATAGAGACGCCATTGATTTTCTATGGGAATTGCAGAAATGTCTTCTAAGCCTCAAAATAATGACTTTTTTTCCTAAGGTGGTAGGAATGAAACTCAGTGTGGGCTGGATGGGGTCCCCCCTGGGCACCGCAGACCTAAGCTTGTTTAACTCCTACCTCTTAAAGGGACCGAGAAAAAATGACCTTTTCTGCACTCCAATGTAAGTCAATGGGGCGATTTTTTGGCTATGTGCTAGAAATGAAATTCAGTGCGGATTGGATGACAGGCACCCTAGGCACCCAGGATCAGCTTTAGTTTCACGTGTATCTCTTAAGCCGGCAATGAAAACCCACCTGATATGCGCTCCACACAATTGAATTAGAGACGCCGTTGATTTTCTATGGGAATTGCAGAAATGACTTCTAAGCCTCAAAATAATGACTTTTTTTCCTAAGGTGGTAGGAATGAAACTCAGTGCGGGCTGGATGGGGTCCCCCCTGGGCACCGCCGACCTAAGCTTGTTTAACTCCTACCTCTTAAAGGGACCGAGAAAAAATGACCTTTTCTGCACTCCAATGTAAGTCAATGGGGCGATTTTTTGGCTATGTGCTAGAAATGAAATTCAGTGCGGATTGGATGACAGGCACCCTAGGCACCCAGGATCGGCTTTAGTTTCACGTGTATCTCTTAAGCCGGCAGAGAAAATCCACCTGATATGCGCTCCACACAATTGAATAGAGACGCCATTGATTTTCTATGGGAATTGCAGAAATGACTTCTAAGCCTCAAAATAATGACTTTTTTTCCTAAGGTGGTAGGAATGAAACTCAGTGTGGGCTGGATGGGGTCCCCCCTGGGCACCGCAGACCTAAGCTTGTTTAACTCCTACCTCTTAAAGGGACCGAGAAAAAATGACCTTTTCTGCACTCCAATGTAAGTCATTGGGGCGATTTTTTGGCTATGTGCTAGAAATGAAATTCAGTGCGGATTGGATGACAGGCACCCTAGGCACCCAGGATCGGCTTTAGTTTCACGTGTATCTCTTAAGCCGGCAGAGAAAATCCACCTGATATGCGCTTCACACAATTGAATAGAGACGCCATTGATTTTCTATGGGAATTGCAGAAATGTCTTCTAAGCCTCAAAATAATGACTTTTTTTCCTAAGGTGGTAGGAATGAAACTCAGTGTGGGCTGGATGGGGTCCCCCCTGGGCACCGCAGACCTAAGCTTGTTTAACTCCTACCTCTTAAAGGGACCGAGAAAAAATGACCTTTTCTGCACTCCAATGTAAGTCAATGGGGCGATTTTTTGGCTATGTGCTAGAAATGAAATTCAGTGCGGATTGGATGACAGGCACCCTAGGCACCCAGGATCGGCTTTAGTTTCACGTGTATCTCTTAAGCCGGCAGAGAAAACCCACCTGATATGCGCTCCACACAATTGAATTAGAGACGCCGTTGATTTTCTATGGGAATTGCAGAAATGACTTCTAAGCCTCAAAATAATGACTTTTTTTCCTAAGGTGGTAGGAATGAAACTCAGTGCGGGCTGGATGGGGTCCCCCCTGGGCACCGCAGCTCTAAGCTTGTTTAACTCCTACCTCTTAAAGGGACCGAGAAAAAATGACCTTTTCTGCACTCCAATGTAAGTCAATGGGGCGATTTTTTGGCTATGTGCTAGAAATGAAATTCAGTGCGGATTGGATGACAGGCACCCTAGGCACCCAGGATCGGCTTTAGTTTCACGTGTATCTCTTAAGCCGGCAGAGAAAACCCACCTGATATGCGCTCCACACAATTGAATTAGAGACGCCGTTGATTTTCTATGGGAATTGCAGAAATGACTTCTAAGCCTCAAAATAATGACTTTTTTTCCTAAGGTGGTAGGAATGAAACTCAGTGCGGGCTGGATGGGGTCCCCCCTGGGCACTGCAGACCTAAGCTTGTTTAACTCCTACCTCTTAAAGGGACCGAGAAAAAATGACCTTTTCTGTACTCCAATGTAAGTCAATGGGGCGATTTTTTGGCTATGTGCTAGAAATGAAATTAAGTGCGGATTGGATGACAGGCACCCTAGGCACCCAGGATCGGCTTTAGTTTCACGTGTATCTCTTAAGCCGGCAGAGAAAACCCACCTGATATGCGCTCCACACAATTGAATTAGAGACGCCGTTGATTTTCTATGGGAATTGCAGAAATGACTTCTAAGCCTCAAAATAATGACTTTTTTTCCTAAGGTGGTAGGAATGAAACTCAGTGCGGGCTGGATGGGGTCCCCCCTGGGCACCGCAGACCTAAGCTTGTTTAACTCCTACCTCTTAAAGGGACCGAGAAAAAATGACCTTTTCTGCACTCCAATGTAAGTCAATGGGGCGATTTTTTGGCTATGTGCTAGAAATGAAATTCAGTGCGGATTGGATGACAGGCACCCTAGGCACCCAGGATCGGCTTTAGTTTCACGTGTATCTCTTAAGCCGGCAGAGAAAATCCACCTGATATGCGCTCCACACAATTGAATAGAGACGCCATTGATTTTCTATGGGAATTGCAGAAATGTCTTCTAAGCCTCAAAATAATGACTTTTTTTCCTAAGGTGGTAGGAATGAAACTCAGTGTGGGCTGGATGGGGTCCCCCCTGGGCACCGCAGACCTAAGCTTGTTTAACTCCTACCTCTTAAAGGGACCGAGAAAAAATGACCTTTTCTGCACTCCAATGTAAGTCAATGGGGCGATGTTTTGGCTATGTGCTAGAAATGAAATTCAGTGCGGATTGGATGACAGGCACCCTAGGCACCCAGGATCAGCTTTAGTTTCACGTGTATCTCTTAAGCCGGCAATGAAAACCCACCTGATATGCGCTCCACACAATTGAATTAGAGACGCCGTTGATTTTCTATGGGAATTGCAGAAATGACTTCTAATCCTCAAAATAATGACTTTTTTTCCTAAGGTGGTAGGAATGAAACTCAGTGCGGGCTGGATGGGGTCCCCCCTGGGCACCGCAGACCTAAGCTTGTTTAACTCCTACCTCTTAAAGGGACCGAGAAAAAATGACCTTTTCTGCACTCCAATGTAAGTCAATGGGGCGATTTTTTGGCTATGTGCTAGAAATGAAATTCAGTGCGGATTGGATGACAGGCACCCTAGGCACCCAGGATCGGCTTTAGTTTCACGTGTATCTCTTAAGCCGGCAGAGAAAATCCACCTGATATGCGCTCCACACAATTGAATAGAGACGCCATTGATTTTCTATGGGAATTGCAGAAATGACTTCTAAGCCTCAAAATAATGACTTTTTTTCCTAAGGTGGTAGGAATGAAACTCAGTGTGGGCTGGATGGGGTCCCCCCTGGGCACCGCAGACCTAAGCTTGTTTAACTCCTACCTCTTAAAGGGACCGAGAAAAAATGACCTTTTCTGCACTCCAATGTAAGTCAATGGGGCGATTTTTTGGCTATGTGCTAGAAATGAAATTCAGTGCGGATTGGATGACAGGCACCCTAGGCACCCAGGATCGGCTTTAGTTTCACGTGTATCTCTTAAGCCGGCAGAGAAAATCCACCTGATATGCGCTCCACACAATTGAATAGAGACGCCATTGATTTTCTATGGGAATTGCAGAAATGACTTCTAAGCCTCAAAATAATGACTTTTTTTCCTAAGGTGGTAGGAATGAAACTCAGTGTGGGCTGGATGGGGTCCCCCCTGGGCACCGCAGACCTAAGCTTGTTTAACTCCTACCTCTTAAAGGGACCGAGAAAAAATGACCTTTTCTGCACTCCAATGTAAGTCAATGGGGCGATTTTTTGGCTATGTGCTAGAAATGAAATTCAGTTGTAACTTAAAGCCGAGGCTAGAATACCATGCTTGCCCAAAAGGTAAAACTTAACTTTTATTATTTTGTAAATAAAATGTATCAAGAAGGAAAAAACGTGGTGATTGTGTATTTACAGTGCTAATAAAATAGTTGCACACTACTGAGTTTATGATGAAAGTATAGGGAGTAATTGCTATATGCGTCCCTGGGTGATCACCCGCTTTTGGTGTTCACGTTGGAAGGTATGTGACATTTGCAGTTGTTTGTGAGTTGTAATCACATGTGCTGTAGATACACTACTACTCCACCGTACGTTCAATTAAGAGATAGGATCTTGCACAGTTATTGTAGTTACAAGATACTATAGCTAGTACAGAGAGAGATGAATTCTGCGATAATTCCTACTGACTCAGATAATAATACCTAGGATGATTGAGTCAGGGATGTCATATTTTGACTGAGTATCGCTAAATCTGTTGTATATTATAGGCGGTTTGTATTCAAATTGTTGACTGTAATACTTGTATCATACTAGCAGTCATACATAACCTGCCTGCTTGCACTCTGACAACGGGACCTGACTGTAAGAGACAGGGAGAGGGCTTGGACTGCTATGTCTGTTGATAGCCTATTCTTTGCCCTGTAATCAGTGTGTCTGGGTTCCCGTTTATCGTAGATATCGCCACTATGAGTTGTGGCGATAACTAAGTGGCACCATGAAATATGCCGCTTGGGCTGTCGCGCTGTTAGCGGTGATTATGGAGTGAATCACTGTCCGGTATTAACCGCTAACTGCGGCGGGTGCCTCCGCTGATGCTGCGAGTGCTGGCAGCTCACAGCAGCGGATACTATTTAGTCAGATATGCTCAATAGTGTATCTCTCCGTATCTCAATTGCTAGTTACTGCTTTTGGGTCCACATACACTTCCATAGCTATTCAGTCTAGTGTGCCTCTATATTAAAATTGCCTATGCCATCTAGCTGCTGACTAGTTTCGTCGGCTGCGCCGACTTTTTCAAAGTATGGCGTTGGCGGGCGGGGCTATAGTTGGGATTATATAGATGCTAAATTGAAGCCGCCCGTTATCCTAAAACTGGCCAATCACGGTTTGAAAGGGGTGGTTCATTCAAATTTGGTATGGTGATTTGAGATGTTGGGGACGGCCCACAGATTCAAATTTCGCGGGTAATTTGCCTGCGATGTTGATGTTTCAATGCGCATGCGTTGGGACTTAGTATTCATACAGATGTTTCCTCTTTAGTACGCATGCGTGGGGACTTAGGTTCTCTCCTTGCAATACTTATAGTTTAGTACGCATGCGTTGGGACTTAGATTTTATACGGATGTTTCCTCTACAGTGCGCTTGCGTTGGAACTTAGATTCTTTTCATACATAGGTATTTCCGATTGATCTTATTCCATCTGCAGAAGCGCTGGGTTATGGATTTTATATTATTTTCTATGTTGATTGTACATTAGGGCTTAGATTGTTAGTCTTGCACTGTTTTTGCTCTTTATATTAATTGTGGAGACGAGAACACATATAAAACATTACGATGTGACCCCTCAAAAGACTATTTGACCGAACTTAAGCAATTACTTACTGAAGCCAAAGAACAGAAACTATTATCAGATCTCGAGTTCAAAGCTCTCTATAACCCTACACCGACATTGGCTACTTTTTATGCCCTACCTAAAGTTCATAAGCAACGGATACCAATGCCTGGACGACCCATTGTCTCGGGCAATGACTGCCTTACAGAAGGAATAAGCAAATATGTGGATCAAATATTAGCACCATTCGTCGAGACATTACCATCTTATCTCAAAGATACAACAGCAACAGTTAAAAAATTGCAGGAAATATCAGTGACCCCTGGAGTAATGCTAGCCAGCCTAGATGTAGAAGCTCTTTATACCAGCATCAAACATGAGCATGGTATACATGCCGTAGATTACTTTTTATCAAGTAGAGGTAATACGTTCATACCTCACAACAAACTGGTATTGAAACTACTAAATTTTCTTCTATCCCATAATTATTTCATTTTTGATAAAAAATTCTATCTTCAGAAGACCGGTACTGCCATGGGCACTAGCTGTGCCCCCACCTATGCCAATCTCTATCTCGGCTGGTGGGAGGCCACCCAGGTATTTAATGAAAATCATCAACAATACACTGACCATGTACTATTTTGGGGGCGCTACATCGATGACGTCCTAATACTATGGGACGGAGATGTAGCGCTCTTCAATGAATTCGTTAAGAACCTTAATTTGAACACCATAGGACTCACCCTCACAAGTGAAATCCATTCTAATCTAATCAATTTCTTAGATCTTACGATCTCAATCGAAGACAATGGTGATCTCTCCACAAAAATCTATCGGAAAAGTACCGCCACAAATAATTTCCTACAATGGAAAAGTTTTCATCCTACACCCCTCAAAAAAGGAATCCCAATTGGGCAATACCTCAGAGCGAGAAGAAACTGCTCCACAGAAGAGGCCTTTATGAATGAGTGTAAAGTACTATACCGAAGATTTATCAACCGAGGATACCCTAAAAAGGTACTCCATAGAGCCTTTTATCGAGCAAGAACTACTGATCGCAACACCTTACTGAATAAGAACACATATATGACCCCAACGTCTAAGATAATTAGATGTATAGGTACTTTCGACTCAGCGCATCAGAAAGTAAGACAAATCATACAACAATACTGGCCAGTTTTGCAAGCGGATCCTGACCTAAGAGAAGTTCTCTCAAATACTCCGAGTATCACATACAGAAGGGGAAGAAACTTGAAAGACCATCTGGTACACAGCCATTTTTCGAACACAACTGAAGATAATTCATCAACCACATGGCTTAGATCCGATATAAAAGGCTCTTACCCGTGTGGCTCATGCGTCCATTGTAAGCATGTACCAAAGATGAAAACTTTTACTAACCCAATAGATCGAAAAACCTACACTATAAGACAGTTCATAAACTGCCAGACCAGAGGTATAATATATGCGGCGAAATGCCCTTGTGAATTACTTTATATTGGTAAAACTATCCAACCTTTTAAGAGTCGTATTGGCTCTCACTTAAGTAATATTAAAACACGCACAGAAACCAGCGTAGCACGCCATATCAACGATGTTCACAATGGAGACCTCAAAGGACTAGTATTCTGGGGCATCGAAGCGATACGCCTTGGACCCAGAAAAGGAGACTTGGACCTTAAATTACTACAGGCTGAAGCAAGGTGGATACACCGTCTGCAAACACTTTCCCCGCAGGGACTGAACGAGGGCTTTACCTTTACTCCATTTCTATGATTGAGCTAAACGTGAAAATGATCAGTGTACACACATGCTTTTTAGATCCTAAAACTGGATTAAAACTCCCTTATATAAACAGTTATCCATTTAGAATGGGAACATTTATGTTAATCGATGAAAATCAATAGTCAATACTCATCAATATATACTTACCCATGTACAGTAGAAATTTTACATCGTCCCATCGGAACTGTTTTAAAATACACCAGGTTATCTGTAAGAAAGAACAAAAATAAGAAAAAGATTAGATGGATGAGCCCACAAAATAGAGCTAAGTCTGAAAATATCACCACAGCCACCTCATACAAATACATAGTGGTAATCACACACTATAAATACAGTAAGAGTAATAGATGAGACGTGTAAGCCACTATCTCAATGATAAACCATAACGTTTTTCCTCTAATAGCGGTATAAATAATAAATGTATGCCTTAATACATCTACTTAGGAGAACTGATTGACATTAAGTGACCGTGCAAGATCAAATAAACAAATTAAACACTTGAATGCATTTTAAGCCTTTATGCACAATTAATATAAAGAGCAAAAACAGTGCAAGACTAACAATCTAAGCCCTAATGTACAATCAACATAGAAAATAATATAAAATCCATAACCCAGCGCTTCTGCAGATGGAATAAGATCAATCGGAAATACCTATGTATGAAAAGAATCTAAGTTCCAACGCAAGCGCACTGTAGAGGAAACATCCGTATAAAATCTAAGTCCCAACGCATGCGTACTAAACTATAAGTATTGCAAGGAGAGAACCTAAGTCCCCACGCATGCGTACTAAAGAGGAAACATCTGTATGAATACTAAGTCCCAACGCATGCGCATTGAAACATCAACATCGCAGGCAAATTACCCGCGAAATTTGAATCTGTGGGCCGTCCCCAACATCTCAAATCACCATACCAAATTTGAATGAACCACCCCTTTCAAACCGTGATTGGCCAGTTTTAGGATAACGGGCGGCTTCAATTTAGCATCTATATAATCCCAACTATAGCCCCGCCCGCCAACGCCATACATTGAAAAAGTCGGCGCAGCCGACGAAACTAGTCAGCAGCTAGATGGCATAGGCAATTTTAATATAGAGGCACACTAGACTGAATAGCTATGGAAGTGTATGTGGACCCAAAAGCAGTAACTAGCAATTGAGATACGGAGAGATACACTATTGAGCATATCTGACTAAATAGTATCCGCTGCTGTGAGCTGCCAGCACTCGCAGCATCAGCGGAGGCACCCGCCGCAGTTAGCGGTTAATACCGGACAGTGATTCACTCCATAATCACCGCTAACAGCGCGACAGCCCAAGCGGCGTATTTCATGGTGCCACTTAGTTATCGCCACAACTCATAGTGGCGATATCTACGATAAACGGGAACCCAGACACACTGATTACAGGGCAAAGAATAGGCTATCAACAGACATAGCAGTCCAAGCCCTCTCCCTGTCTCTTACAGTCAGGTCCCGTTGTCAGAGTGCAAGCAGGCAGGTTATGTATGACTGCTAGTATGATACAAGTATTACAGTCAACAATTTGAATACAAACCGCCTATAATATACAACAGATTTAGCGATACTCAGTCAAAATATGACATCCCTGACTCAATCATCCTAGGTATTATTATCTGAGTCAGTAGGAATTATCGCAGAATTCATCTCTCTCTGTACTAGCTATAGTATCTTGTAACTACAATAACTGTGCAAGATCCTATCTCTTAATTGAACGTACGGTGGAGTAGTAGTGTATCTACAGCACATGTGATTACAACTCACAAACAACTGCAAATGTCACATACCTTCCAACGTGAACACCAAAAGCGGGTGATCACCCAGGGACGCATATAGCAATTACTCCCTATACTTTCATCATAAACTCAGTAGTGTGCAACTATTTTATTAGCACTGTAAATACACAATCACCACGTTTTTTCCTTCTTGATACATTTTATTTACAAAATAATAAAAGTTAAGTTTTACCTTTTGGGCAAGCATGGTATTCTAGCCTCGGCTTTAAGTTACAACTGAATTTCATTTCTAGCACATAGCCAAAAAATCGCCCCATTGACTTACATTGGAGTGCAGAAAAGGTCATTTTTTCTCGGTCCCTTTAAGAGGTAGGAGTTAAACAAGCTTAGGTCTGCGGTGCCCAGGGGGGACCCCCTCCAGCCCACACTGAGTTTCATTCCTACCACCTTAGGAAAAAAAGTCATTATTTTGAGGCTTAGAAGTCATTTCTGCAATTCCCATAGAAAATCAATGGCGTCTCTATTCAATTGTGTGGAGCGCATATCAGGTGGATTTTCTCTGCCGGCTTAAGAGATACACGTGAAACTAAAGCCGATCCTGGGTGCCTAGGGTGCCTGTCATCCAATCCGCACTGAATTTCATTTCTAGCACATAGCCAAAAAATCGCCCCATTGACTTACATTGGAGTGCAGAAAAGGTCATTTTTTCTCGGTCCCTTTAAGAGGTAGGAGTTAAACAAGCTTAGGTCTGCGGTGCCCAGGGGGGACCCCATCCAGCCCACACTGAGTTTCATTCCTACCACCTTAGGAAAAAAAGTCATTATTTTGAGGCTTAGAAGTCATTTCTGCAATTCCCATAGAAAATCAATGGCGTCTCTATTCAATTGTGTGGAGCGCATATCAGGTGGATTTTCTCTGCCGGCTTAAGAGATACACGTGAAACTAAAGCCGATCCTGGGTGCCTAGGGTGCCTGTCATCCAATCCGCACTGAATTTCATTTCTAGCACATAGCCAAAAAATCGCCCCATTGACTTACATTGGAGTGCAGAAAAGGTCATTTTTTCTCGGTCCCTTTAAGAGGTAGGAGTTAAACAAGCTTAGGTCTGCGGTGCCCAGGGGGGACCCCATCCAGCCCGCACTGAGTTTCATTCCTACCACCTTAGGAAAAAAAGTCATTATTTTGAGGATTAGAAGTCATTTCTGCAATTCCCATAGAAAATCAACGGCGTCTCTAATTCAATTGTGTGGAGCGCATATCAGGTGGGTTTTCATTGCCGGCTTAAGAGATACACGTGAAACTAAAGCCGATCCTGGGTGCCTAGGGTGCCTGTCATCCAATCCGCACTGAATTTCATTTCTAGCACATAGCCAAAACATCGCCCCATTGACTTACATTGGAGTGCAGAAAAGGTCATTTTTTCTCGGTCCCTTTAAGAGGTAGGAGTTAAACAAGCTTAGGTCTGCGGTGCCCAGGGGGGACCCCATCCAGCCCACACTGAGTTTCATTCCTACCACCTTAGGAAAAAAAGTCATTATTTTGAGGCTTAGAAGTCATTTCTGCAATTCCCATAGAAAATCAACGGCGTCTCTAATTCAATTGTGTGGAGCGCATATCAGGTGGATTTTCTCTGCCGGCTTAAGAGATACACGTGAAACTAAAGCCGATCCTGGGTGCCTAGGGTGCCTGTCATCCAATCCGCACTTAATTTCATTTCTAGCACATAGCCAAAAAATCGCCCCATTGACTTACATTGGAGTGCAGAAAAGGTCATTTTTTCTCGGTCCCTTTAAGAGGTAGGAGTTAAACAAGCTTAGGTCTGCGGTGCCCAGGGGGGACCCCATCCAGCCCACACTGAGTTTCATTCCTACCACCTTAGGAAAAAAAGTCATTATTTTGAGGCTTAGAAGTCATTTCTGCAATTCCCATAGAAAATCAATGGCGTCTCTATTCAATTGTGTGGAGCGCATATCAGGTGGATTTTCTCTGCCGGCTTAAGAGATACACGTGAAACTAAAGCCGATCCTGGGTGCCTAGGGTGCCTGTCATCCAATCCGCACTGAATTTCATTTCTAGCACATAGCCAAAAAATCGCCCCATTGACTTACATTGGAGTGCAGAAAAGGTCATTTTTTCTCGGTCCCTTTAAGAGGTAGGAGTTAAACAAGCTTAGGTCTGCGGTGCCCAGGGGGGACCCCATCCAGCCCGCACTGAGTTTCATTCCTACCACCTTAGGAAAAAAAGTCATTATTTTGAGGCTTAGAAGTCATTTCTGCAATTCCCATAGAAAATCAACGGCGTCTCTAATTCAATTGTGTGGAGCGCATATCAGGTGGGTTTTCATTGCCGGCTTAAGAGATACACGTGAAACTAAAGCTGATCCTGGGTGCCTAGGGTGCCTGTCATCCAATCCGCACTGAATTTCATTTCTAGCACATAGCCAAAAAATCGCCCCATTGACTTACATTGGAGTGCAGAAAAGGTCATTTTTTCTCGGTCCCTTTAAGAGGTAGGAGTTAAACAAGCTTAGGTCTGCGGTGCCCAGGGGGGACCCCATCCAGCCCGCACTGAGTTTCATTCCTACCACCTTAGGAAAAAAAGCATTATTTTGAGGCTTAGAAGTCATTTCTGCAATTCCCATAGAAAATCAACGGCGTCTCTAATTCAATTGTGTGGAGCGCATATCAGGTGGGTTTTCTCTGCCGGCTTAAGAGATACACGTGAAACTAAAGCCGATCCTGGGTGCCTAGGGTGCCTGTCATCCAATCCGCACTTAATTTCATTTCTAGCACATAGCCAAAAAATCGCCCCATTGACTTACATTGGAGTGCAGAAAAGGTCATTTTTTCTCGGTCCCTTTAAGAGGTAGGAGTTAAACAAGCTTAGGTCTGCGGTGCCCAGGGGGGACCCCATCCAGCCCGCACTGAGTTTCATTCCTACCACCTTAGGAAAAAAAGTCATTATTTTGAGGCTTAGAAGTCATTTCTGCAATTCCCATAGAAAATCAATGGCGTCTCTATTCAATTGTGTGGAGCGCATATCAGGTGGATTTTCTCTGCCGGCTTAAGAGATACACGTGAAACTAAAGCCGATCCTGGGTGCCTAGGGTGCCTGTCATCCAATCCGCACTGAATTTCATTTCTAGCACATAGCCAAAAAATCGCCCCATTGACTTACATTGGAGTGCAGAAAAGGTCATTTTTTCTCGGTCCCTTTAAGAGGTAGGAGTTAAACAAGCTTAGGTCTGCGGTGCCCAGGGGGGACCCCATCCAGCCCGCACTGAGTTTCATTCCTACCACCTTAGGAAAAAAAGTCATTATTTTGAGGCTTAGAAGTCATTTCTGCAATTCCCATAGAAAATCAACGGCGTCTCTAATTCAATTGTGTGGAGCGCATATCAGGTGGGTTTTCATTGCCGGCTTAAGAGATACACGTGAAACTAAAGCTGATCCTGGGTGCCTAGGGTGCCTGTCATCCAATCCGCACTGAATTTCATTTCTAGCACATAGCCAAAAAATCGCCCCATTGACTTACATTGGAGTGCAGAAAAGGTCATTTTTTCTCGGTCCCTTTAAGAGGTAGGAGTTAAACAAGCTTAGGTCTGCGGTGCCCAGGGGGGACCCCATCCAGCCCACACTGAGTTTCATTCCTACCACCTTAGGAAAAAAAGTCATTATTTTGAGGCTTAGAAGACATTTCTGCAATTCCCATAGAAAATCAATGGCGTCTCTATTCAATTGTGTGGAGCGCATATCAGGTGGATTTTCTCTGCCGGCTTAAGAGATACACGTGAAACTAAAGCCGATCCTGGGTGCCTAGGGTGCCTGTCATCCAATCCGCACTGAATTTCATTTCTAGCACATAGCCAAAAAATCGCCCCATTGACTTACATTGGAGTGCAGAAAAGGTCATTTTTTCTCGGTCCCTTTAAGAGGTAGGAGTTAAACAAGCTTAGGTCTGCGGTGCCCAGGGGGGACCCCATCCAGCCCACACTGAGTTTCATTCCTACCACCTTAGGAAAAAAAGTCATTATTTTGAGGCTTAGAAGTCATTTCTGCAATTCCCATAGAAAATCAATGGCGTCTCTATTCAATTGTGTGGAGCGCATATCAGGTGGATTTTCTCTGCCGGCTTAAGAGATACACGTGAAACTAAAGCCGATCCTGGGTGCCTAGGGTGCCTGTCATCCAATCCGCACTGAATTTCATTTCTAGCACATAGCCAAAAAATCGCCCCATTGACTTACATTGGAGTGCAGAAAAGGTCATTTTTTCTCGGTCCCTTTAAGAGGTAGGAGTTAAACAAGCTTAGGTCTGCGGTGCCCAGGGGGGACCCCATCCAGCCCGCACTGAGTTTCATTCCTACCACCTTAGGAAAAAAAGTCATTATTTTGAGGCTTAGAAGTCATTTCTGCAATTCCCATAGAAAATCAACGGCGTCTCTAATTCAATTGTGTGGAGCGCATATCAGGTGGGTTTTCATTGCCGGCTTAAGAGATACACGTGAAACTAAAGCTGATCCTGGGTGCCTAGGGTGCCTGTCATCCAATCCGCACTGAATTTCATTTCTAGCACATAGCCAAAAAATCGCCCCATTGACTTACATTGGAGTGCAGAAAAGGTCATTTTTTCTCGGTCCCTTTAAGAGGTAGGAGTTAAACAAGCTTAGGTCTGCGGTGCCCAGGGGGGACCCCATCCAGCCCACACTGAGTTTCATTCCTACCACCTTAGGAAAAAAAGTCATTATTTTGAGGCTTAGAAGACATTTCTGCAATTCCCATAGAAAATCAATGGCGTCTCTATTCAATTGTGTGGAGCGCATATCAGGTGGATTTTCTCTGCCGGCTTAAGAGATACACGTGAAACTAAAGCCGATCCTGGGTGCCTAGGGTGCCTGTCATCCAATCCGCACTGAATTTCATTTCTAGCACATAGCCAAAAAATCGCCCCATTGACTTACATTGGAGTGCAGAAAAGGTCATTTTTTCTCGGTCCCTTTAAGAGGTAGGAGTTAAACAAGCTTAGGTCAGCGGTGCCCAGGGGGGACCCCATCCAGCCCGCACTGAGTTTCATTCCTACCACCTTAGGAAAAAAAGTCATTATTTTGAGGCTTAGAAGTCATTTCTGCAATTCCCATAGAAAATCAACGGCGTCTGCGGTGCCCAGGGGGGACCCCATCCAGCCCGCACTGAGTTTCATTCCTACCACCTTAGGAAAAAAAGTCATTATTTTGAGGCTTAGAAGTCATTTCTGCAATTCCCATAGAAAATCAACGGCGTCTCTAATTCAATTGTGGGGAGCGCATATCAGGTGGGTTTTCTCTGCCGGCTTAAGAGATACACGTGAAACTAAAGCCGATCCTGGGTGCCTAGGGTGCCTGTCATCCAATCCGCACTGAATTTCATTTCTAGCACATAGCCAAAAAATCGCCCCATTGACTTACATTGGAGTGCAGAAAAGGTCATTTTTTCTCGGTCCCTTTAAGAGGTAGGAGTTAAACAAGCTTAGAGCTGCGGTGCCCAGGGGGGACCCCATCCAGCCCGCACTGAGTTTCATTCCTACCACCTTAGGAAAAAAAGTCATTATTTTGAGGCTTAGAAGTCATTTCTGCAATTCCCATAGAAAATCAACGGCGTCTCTAATTCAATTGTGTGGAGCGCATATCAGGTGGGTTTTCTCTGCCGGCTTAAGAGATACACGTGAAACTAAAGCCGATCCTGGGTGCCTAGGGTGCCTGTCATCCAATCCGCACTGAATTTCATTTCTAGCACATAGCCAAAAAATCGCACCATTGACTTACATTGGAGTGCAGAAAAGGTCATTTTTTCTCGGTCCCTTTAAGAGGTAGGAGTTAAACAAGCTTAGGTCTGCGGTGCCCAGGGGGGACCCCATCCAGCCCGCACTGAGTTTCATTCCTACCACCTTAGGAAAAAAAGTCATTATTTTGAGGCTTAGAAGTCATTTCTGCAATTCCCATAGAAAATCAACGGCGTCTCTAATTCAATTGTGTGGAGCGCATATCAGGTGGGTTTTCTCTGCCGGCTTAAGAGATACACGTGAAACTAAGCTTGTTTAACTCCTACCTCTTAAAGGGACCGAGAAAAAATGACATTTTCTGCACTCCAATGTAAGTCAATGGGGCGATTTTTTGGCTATGTGCTAGAAATGAAATTCAGTGCGGATTGGATGACAGGCACCCTAGGCACCCAGGATCGGCTTAAGTTTCACGTGTATCTCTTAAGCCGGCAAAGAAAATCCACCTGATATGCGCTCCACACAATTGAATAGAGACGCCATTGATTTTCTATGGGAATTGCAGAAATGACTTCTAAGCCTCAAAATAATGACTTTTTTTCCTAAGGTGGTAGGAATGAAACTCAGTGTGGGCTGGATGGGGTCCCCCCTGGGCACCGCAGACCTAAGCTTGTTTAACTCCTACCTCTTAAAGGGACCGAGAAAAAAATGACCTTTTCTGCACTCCAATGTAAGTCAATGGGGCGATTTTTTGGCTATGTGCTAGAAATGAAATTCAGTGCGGATTGGATGACAGGCACCCTAGGCACCCAGGATCGGCATTAGTTTCACGTGTATCTCTTAAGCCGGCAGAGAAAATCCACCTGATATGCGCTCCACACAATTGAATTAGAGACGCCAGTTGATTTTCTATGGGAATTGCAGAAATGACTTCTAAGCCTCAAAATAATGACTTTTTTTCCTAAGGTGGTAGGAATGAAACTCAGTGTGGGCTGGATGGGGTCCCCCCTGGGCACCGCAGACCTAAGCTTGTTTAACTCCTACCTCTTAAAGGGACCGAGAAAAAATGACCTTTTCTGCACTCCAATGTAAGTCAATGGGGCGATTTTTTGGCTATGTGCTAGAAATGAAATTCAGTGCGGATTGGATGACAGGCACCCTAGGCACCCAGGATCGGCTTTAGTTTCACGTGTATCTCTTAAGGCCGGCAGAGAAAATCCCACCTGATATGCGCTCCACACAATTGAATTAGAGACGCCGTTGATTTTCTATGGGAATTGCAGAAATGTACTTCTAAGCCTCAAAATAATGACTTTTTTTCCTAAGGTGGTAGGAATGAAACTCAGTGCGGGCTGGATGGGGTCCCCCCTGGGCACCGCAGACCTAAGCTTGTTTAACTCCTACCTCTTAAAGGGACCGAGAAAAAAATGACCTTTTCTGCACTCCAATGTAAGTCAATGGGGCGATTTTTTGGCTATGTGCTAGAAATGAAATTCAGTGCGGAATTGGCTGACAGGCACCCTAGGCACCCAGGATCGGCTTTAGTTTCACTGTGTATCTCTTAAGCCGGCAGAGAAAATCCACCTGATATGCGCTCCACACAATTGAATAGAGACGCCGTTGATTTTCTATGGGAATTGCAGAAATGACTTCTAAGCCTCAAAATAATGACTTTTTTTCCTAAGGTGGTAGGAATGAAACTCAGTGCGGGCTGGATGGGGTCCCCCCTGGGCACCGCAGCTCTAAGCTTGTTTAACTCCTACCTCTTAAAGGGACCGAGAAAAAATGAAGGAATTTCGAATACTTACCTACCGGGAAATTCCTGTTCCTGGCGTCCGTAGGCAGCACACAATGAGAGACACAATGGGTTAAGTCTAGGTTCCCTAGAACAAGGCAGAAGAGACATGCAAAGCAGTAACCAATAAGAATTGGTCACTACCCATATAAGGCAGGAAGGACCACCCACAGTCAGAGTTCGTATGCAGCAAAACAATTTAATAGGGAGGGTGCGTTGTGCTGCCTACGGACGCCAGGAACAGGAATTTCCCGGTAGGTAAGTATTCGAAATTCCTTCATTCCTGGGTCCTTCGGCAGCACACAATGGGACTACGTAGCAGTGAAATTAAAGGGGGGGTACAAATCCAATACTTATACTTCTAGCACCTTCCTGCCCAAGGCTGCTTCGCCTGTGACATCTAGTCTGTAGTGTGATGTGAATGAAGAGGTGCTTGACCACGTCGCTGCTCTACATATCTCTTGTAGTGGTACATTCACAAACTCCGCCCATGACGAGGACATTGCCCTGGTTGAGTGGGCTCTAATTCCTACTGGTGCCTGCAGATTTTGTAGAGAGTAGGATAGCGTAATGGCATTACGGATCCAGCTAGAGATGATTCTCTTGGAGGCTTTAAAGCCCTTCATCTTCCCCTCATATAGAACGAATAAGTTCTCTGCGAGTCTGAATGAATTTACTCTTCTTAGGTATTCCAAGACTGCTCTCCTGACATCCAGAGGGTTGCCTGAGTCATCTGATGCTGGAAGGCTCGGAAGCACAATTTCTTGATTCAGCGCTGATTGTGAAGCGACTTTCGGGAGAAAACCTGGCATGGTGCGTAAGAACAAAGCGTCCCCCAAATCTCTCAGATATGGTTCCCGGCAGGAGAGGGCCTGTATTTCGCTGACCCTACGGGCCGACGCCATGGCCACCAGAAATGCTGTTTTCCAGGACAAGTAATGTAGTTCTGTTGAATCTAATGGTTCAAATGGAGCCCCCTTAAAGGCTTCCAACACTATATGCAGATCCCATGATGGAGCGGGGGATGTTATCGGTGGTTTCAAGTTCCTTGCACCCTTGAGAAATCTTGTAATCAGGGGGTCCCCCGAGTATTTCCCTGCCATGAAGGAATTGATTGCCGCAAATTGTACGCGAATCGTACTGAACTTGAGACCTTGGTTCAATCCTTTTTGAAGGAAGTTCAGAACACTTGTGACTGAATGGTCTGAGGAGAAGGCTTGGAATGTTTTCCAGACTCCCGCATATTTGAGTCTAGTGCTCTTTCTTCTAGCGTTGACTATAGTATTCAGGACATCTTCTGATAGATTCTCTGTATTAATGCCGCTTAGTTCATCCGCCAGGCCGTTAATTTCAGACGTTCTAGATCTGGGTGTAGGAACCCCTTCTGGGAGAGCAGATCCCGAACCATTGGAAGCCTCCATATTCTTCCTTTTGCAAGCGTGTTTGCTAGGGAGAACCATGTTCTGCGCGGCCAGTAGGGAAGAATCAGAATGCATTTGGATCGTTCTGTTTTCACTTTCGAGAGGACTCTCGGGATCAGGGCTAGAGGAGGAAAGGCATAGACAAAATTTCCCTCCCAAGGAGTCGCTAGACCGTCCAGGAATGTCGGATGGTGAGCTGGATCTCTCGAACAGAATCTGGGGAGTTTCGCGTTTTCCCGAGACGCAAAGGCGTCTAGGTTTGGGACTCCGAATCTCCGAGTCACTTGATGAAATATCGTCGGCGAGAGGGACCATTCCCCTGGGAATAGAGTGTGCCTGCTGAGAATATCCGCTGATTGATTCGATGTCCCTTTGATATGGACCGCTGATATTTGTGCCACATTCTTCTCTGCCCAGCGAAAAATCGCTTGGCTTTCTTCCAGGAGGGACTGGCATCTGGTGCCCCCCTGCTTGTTCAGGTAAAAAACCGCAGAGAGGTTGTCTGATTGCACTAGAATGTTCTGATTCTTCAGCTGGTACTGAAAATGAAAAAGGGCCAATTTTATTGCCCTGAGCTCCCTTCTGTTTGAGGACATCGCTTTTTCTCTGGTCGACCATTCTCTCTGTATCCAAGAGTTCTGGATGTGTGCTCCCCATCCAAACTGTGAGGCATCTGTTGTTAATATTATCTTTGCCTGAGGTATGAGCGACATCCCCCGGGAGACATGTTGAGGCTTCAGCCACCAGCGCAGGTCCAACCGGGTTGATCCTGAGATTGTCATTAACCTCTGTATAGTCCGATGATCCCTGTCCCAGGCTGTCAATATGTCCTTTTGTAGTTGACGAATGTGGGCTCGAGCCCATGGGACCGCATCTATGGTCGATGATAGGGTACCTAGCACTCTCATAGCAGTCTTGATGGTACATGTAGAATTGTTTAGAAGAAAAGATACTTGTCTTCTCAATCTCTTGATCCGATCTTCCGATAGATATAATTTCATTTGTATCGTGTTGATTACAAATCCCAGAAATGTCAAGGACTGAGAAGGAGTCAGTTGAGACTTCGCAAAATTCACCAGAAACCCGTGTTGCTGAAGCAGATGGATAGGCTCTGTGAGTTGACCTGACAGCTGATCTGCAGACTTGGCGATGAGCAAATCCGCACTGAATTTCATTTCTAGCACATAGCCAAAAAATCGCCCCATTGACTTACATTGGAGTGCAGAAAAGGTCATTTTTTCTCGGTCCCTTTAAGAGGTAGGAGTTAAACAAGCTTAGGTCTGCGGTGCCCAGGGGGGACCCCATCCAGCCCACACTGAGTTTCATTCCTACCACCTTAGGAAAAAAAGTCATTATTTTGAGGCTTAGAAGACATTTCTGCAATTCCCATAGAAAATCAATGGCGTCTCTATTCAATTGTGTGGAGCGCATATCAGGTGGATTTTCTCTGCCGCCTTAAGAGATACACGTGAAACTAAAGCCGATCCTGGGTGCCTAGGGTGCCTGTCATCCAATCCGCACTGAATTTCATTTCTAGCACATAGCCAAAAAATCGCCCCATTGACTTACATTGGAGTGCAGAAAAGGTCATTTTTTCTCGGTCCCTTTAAGAGGTAGGAGTTAAACAAGCTTAGGTCTGCGGTGCCCAGGGGGGACCCCATCCAGCCCACACTGAGTTTCATTCCTACCACCTTAGGAAAAAAAGTCATTATTTTGAGGCTTAGAAGTCATTTCTGCAATTCCCATAGAAAATCAATGGCGTCTCTATTCAATTGTGTGGAGCGCATATCAGGTGGATTTTCTCTGCCGGCTTAAGAGATACACGTGAAACTAAAGCCGATCCTGGGTGCCTAGGGTGCCTGTCATCCAATCCGCACTGAATTTCATTTCTAGCACATAGCCAAAAAATCGCCCCATTGACTTACATTGGAGTGCAGAAAAGGTCATTTTTTCTCGGTCCCTTTAAGAGGTAGGAGTTAAACAAGCTTAGGTCTGCGGTGCCCAGGGGGGACCCCATCCAGCCCACACTGAGTTTCATTCCTACCACCTTAGGAAAAAAAGTCATTATTTTGAGGCTTAGAAGTCATTTCTGCAATTCCCATAGAAAATCAATGGCGTCTCTATTCAATTGTGTGGAGCGCATATCAGGTGGATTTTCTCTGCCGGCTTAAGAGATACACGTGAAACTAAAGCCGATCCTGGGTGCCTAGGGTGCCTGTCATCCAATCCGCACTGAATTTCATTTCTAGCACATAGCCAAAAAATCGCCCCATTGACTTACATTGGAGTGCAGAAAAGGTCATTTTTTCTCGGTCCCTTTAAGAGGTAGGAGTTAAACAAGCTTAGGTCTGCGGTGCCCAAGGGGGACCCCATCCAGCCCGCACTGAGTTTCATTCCTACCACCTTAGGAAAAAAAAGTCATTATTTTGAGGCTTAGAAGTCATTTCTGCAATTCCCATAGAAAATCAACGGCGTCTCTAATTCAATTGTGTGGAGCGCATATCAGGTGGGTTTTCTCTGCCGGCTTAAGAGATACACGTGAAACTAAAGCCGATCCTGGGTGCCTAGGGTGCCTGTCATCCAATCCGCACTGAATTTCATTTCTAGCACATAGCCAAAAAATCGCCCCATTGACTTACATTGGAGTGCAGAAAAGGTCATTTTTTCTCGGTCCCTTTAAGAGGTAGGAGTTAAACAAGCTTAGGTCTTTGGTGCCCAGGGGGGACCCCATCCAGCCCACACTGAGTTTCATTCCTACCACCTTAGGAAAAAAAGTCATTATTTTGAGGCTTAGAAGTCATTTCTGCAATTCCCATAGAAAATCAATGGCGTCTCTATTCAATTGTGTGGAGCGCATATCAGGTGGATTTTCTCTGCCGCCTTAAGAGATACACGTGAAACTAAAGCCGATCCTGGGTGCCTAGGGTGCCTGTCATCCAATCCGCACTGAATTTCATTTCTAGCACATAGCCAAAAAATGGCCCCATTGACTTACATTGGAGTGCAGAAAAGGTCATTTTTTCTCGGTCCCTTTAAGAGGTAGGAGTTAAACAAGCTTAGGTCTGCGGTGCCCAGGGGGGACCCCATCCAGCCCACACTGAGTTTCATTCCTACCACCTTAGGAAAAAAAGTCATTATTTTGAGGCTTAGAAGTCATTTCTGCAATTCCCATAGAAAATCAATGGCGTCTCTATTCAATTGTGTGGAGCGCATATCAGGTGGATTTTCTCTGCCGGCTTAAGAGATACACGTGAAACTAAAGCCGATCCTGGGTGCCTAGGGTGCCTGTCATCCAATCCGCACTGAATTTCATTTCTAGCACATAGCCAAAAAATCGCCCCATTGACTTACATTGGAGTGCAGAAAAGGTCATTTTTTCTCGGTCCCTTTAAGAGGTAGGAGTTAAACAAGCTTAGGTCTGCGGTGCCCAGGGGGGACCCCATCCAGCCCGCACTGAGTTTCATTCCTACCACCTTAGGAAAAAAAGTCATTATTTTGAGGCTTAGAAGTCATTTCTGCAATTCCCATAGAAAATCAACGGCGTCTCTAATTCAATTGTGTGGAGCGCATATCAGGTGGGTTTTCTCTGCCGGCTTAAGAGATACACGTGAAACTAAAGCCGATCCTGGGTGCCTAGGGTGCCTGTCATCCATTCCGCACTGAATTTCATTTCTAGCACATAGCCAAAAAATCGCCCCATTGACTTACATTGGAGTGCAGAAAAGGTCATTTTTTCTCGGTCCCTTTAAGAGGTAGGAGTTAAACAAGCTTAGGTCTGCGGTGCCCAGGGGGGACCCCATCCAGCCCACACTGAGTTTTATTCCTACCACCTTAGGAAAAAAAGTCATTATTTTGAGGCTTAGAAGACATTTCTGCAATTCCCATAGAAAATCAATGGCGTCTCTATTCAATTGTGTGGAGCGCATATCAGGTGGATTTTCTCTGCCGGCTTAAGAGATACACGTGAAACTAAAGCCGATCCTGGGTGCCTAGGGTGCCTGTCATCCATTCCGCACTGAATTTCATTTCTAGCACATAGCCAAAAAATCGCCCCATTGACTTACATTGGAGTGCAGAAAAGGTCATTTTTTCTCGGTCCCTTTAAGAGGTAGGAGTTAAACAAGCTTAGGTCTGCGGTGCCCAAGGGGGACCCCATCCAGCCCGCACTGAGTTTCATTCCTACCACCTTAGGAAAAAAAAGTCATTATTTTGAGGCTTAGAAGTCATTTCTGCAATTCCCATAGAAAATCAACGGCGTCTCTAATTCAATTGTGTGGAGCGCATATCAGGTGGGTTTTCTCTGCCGGCTTAAGAGATACACGTGAAACTAAAGCCGATCCTGGGTGCCTAGGGTGCCTGTCATCCAATCCGCACTGAATTTCATTTCTAGCACATAGCCAAAAAATCGCCCCATTGACTTACATTGGAGTGCAGAAAAGGTCATTTTTTCTCGGTCCCTTTAAGAGGTAGGAGTTAAACAAGCTTAGGTCTGCGGTGCCCAGGGGGGACCCCATCCAGCCCGCACTGAGTTTCATTCCTACCACCTTAGGAAAAAAAGTCATTATTTTGAGGCTTAGAAGTCATTTCTGCAATTCCCATAGAAAATCAATGGCGTCTCTATTCAATTGTGTGGAGCGCATATCAGGTGGATTTTCTCTGCCGCCTTAAGAGATACACGTGAAACTAAAGCCGATCCTGGGTGCCTAGGGTGCCTGTCATCCAATCCGCACTGAATTTCATTTCTAGCACATAGCCAAAAAAATCGCCCCATTGACTTACATTGGAGTGCAGAAAAGGTCATTTTTTCTCGGTCCCTTTAAGAGGTAGGAGTTAAACAAGCTTAGGTCTGCGGTGCCCAGGGGGGACCCCATCCAGCCCACACTGAGTTTCATTCCTACCACCTTAGGAAAAAAGTCATTATTTTGAGGCTTAGAAGTCATTTCTGCAATTCCCATAGAAAATCAATGGCGTCTCTATTCAATTGTGTGGAGCGCATATCAGGTGGATTTTCTCTGCCGGCTTAAGAGATACACGTGAAACTAAAGCCGATCCTGGGTGCCTAGGGTGCCTGTCATCCAATCCGCACTGAATTTCATTTCTAGCACATAGCCAAAAAATCGCCCCATTGACTTACATTGGAGTGCAGAAAAGGTCATTTTTTCTTGGGTCCCTTTAAGAGGTAGGAGTTAAACAAGCTTAGGTCTGCGGTGCCCAGGGGGGACCCCATCCAGCCCGCACTGAGTTTCATTCCTACCACCTTAGGAAAAAAAGTCATTATTTTGAGGCTTAGAAGTCATTTCTGCAATTCCCATAGAAAATCAACGGCGTCTCTAATTCAATTGTGTGGAGCGCATATCAGGTGGGTTTTCTCTGCCGGCTTAAGAGATACACGTGAAACTAAAGCTGATCCTGGGTGCCTAGGGTGCCTGTCATCCAATCCGCACTGAATTTCATTTCTAGCACATAGCCAAAAAATCGCCCCATTGACTTACATTGGAGTGCAGAAAAGGTCATTTTTTCTCGGTCCCTTTAAGAGGTAGGAGTTAAACAAGCTTAGGTCTGCGGTGCCCAGGGGGGACCCCATCCAGCCCACACTGAGTTTTATTCCTACCACCTTAGGAAAAAAAGTCATTATTTTGAGGCTTAGAAGACATTTCTGCAATTCCCATAGAAAATCAATGGCGTCTCTATTCAATTGTGTGGAGCGCATATCAGGTGGATTTTCTCTGCCGGCTTAAGAGATACACGTGAAACTAAAGCCGATCCTGGGTGCCTAGGGTGCCTGTCATCCATTCCGCACTGAATTTCATTTCTAGCACATAGCCAAAAAATCGCCCCATTGACTTACATTGGAGTGCAGAAAAGGTCATTTTTTCTCGGTCCCTTTAAGAGGTAGGAGTTAAACAAGCTTAGGTCTGCGGTGCCCAAGGGGGACCCCATCCAGCCCGCACTGAGTTTCATTCCTACCACCTTAGGAAAAAAAAGTCATTATTTTGAGGCTTAGAAGTCATTTCTGCAATTCCCATAGAAAATCAACGGCGTCTCTAATTCAATTGTGTGGAGCGCATATCAGGTGGGTTTTCTCTGCCGGCTTAAGAGATACACGTGAAACTAAAGCCGATCCTGGGTGCCTAGGGTGCCTGTCATCCAATCCGCACTGAATTTCATTTCTAGCACATAGCCAAAAAATCGCCCCATTGACTTACATTGGAGTGCAGAAAAGGTCATTTTTTCTCGGTCCCTTTAAGAGGTAGGAGTTAAACAAGCTTAGGTCTGCGGTGCCCAGGGGGGACCCCATCCAGCCCACACTGAGTTTCATTCCTACCACCTTAGGAAAAAAAGTCTTTATTTTGAGGCTTAGAAGTCATTTCTGCAATTCCCATAGAAAATCAATGGCGTCTCTATTCAATTGTGTGGAGCGCATATCAGGTGGATTTTCTCTGCCGCCTTAAGAGATACACGTGAAACTAAAGCCGATCCTGGGTGCCTAGGGTGCCTGTCATCCAATCCGCACTGAATTTCATTTCTAGCACATAGCCAAAAAATCGCCCCATTGACTTACATTGGAGTGCAGAAAAGGTCATTTTTTCTCGGTCCCTTTAAGAGGTAGGAGTTAAACAAGCTTAGGTCTGCGGTGCCCAGGGGGGACCCCATCCAGCCCACACTGAGTTTCATTCCTACCACCTTAGGAAAAAAAGTCATTATTTTGAGGCTTAGAAGTCATTTCTGCAATTCCCATAGAAAATCAATGGCGTCTCTATTCAATTGTGTGGAGCGCATATCAGGTGGATTTTCTCTGCCGGCTTAAGAGATACACGTGAAACTAAAGCCGATCCTGGGTGCCTAGGGTGCCTGTCATCCAATCCGCACTGAATTTCATTTCTAGCACATAGCCAAAAAATCGCCCCATTGACTTACATTGGAGTGCAGAAAAGGTCATTTTTTCTCGGTCCCTTTAAGAGGTAGGAGTTAAACAAGCTTAGGTCTGCGGTGCCCAGGGGGGACCCCATCCAGCCCGCACTGAGTTTTCATTCCTACCACCTTAGGAAAAAAAGTCATTATTTTGAGGCTTAGAAGTCATTTCTGCAATTCCCATAGAAAATCAACGGCGTCTCTAATTCAATTGTGTGGAGCGCATATCAGGTGGGTTTTCTCTGCCGGCTTAAGAGATACACGTGAAACTAAAGCTGATCCTGGGTGCCTAGGGTGCCTGTCATCCAATCCGCACTGAATTTCATTTCTAGCACATAGCCAAAAAATCGCCCCATTGACTTACATTGGAGTGCAGAAAAGGTCATTTTTTCTCGGTCCCTTTAAGAGGTAGGAGTTAAACAAGCTTAGGTCTGCGGTGCCCAGGGGGGACCCCATCCAGCCCACACTGAGTTTTATTCCTACCACCTTAGGAAAAAAAAGTCATTATTTTGAGGCTTAGAAGACATTTCTGCAATTCCCATAGAAAATCAATGGCGTCTCTATTCAATTGTGTGGAGCGCATATCAGGTGGATTTTCTCTGCCGGCTTAAGAGATACACGTGAAACTAAAGCCGTCCTGGGTGCCTAGGGTGCCTGTCATCCAATCCGCACTGAATTTCATTTCTAGCACATAGCCAAAAAATCGCCCCATTGACTTACATTGGAGTGCAGAAAAGGTCATTTTTCTCGGTCCATTTAAGAGGTAGGAGTTAAACAAGCTTAGGTCTGCGGTGCCCAGGGGGGACCCCATCCAGCCCGCACTGAGTTTCATTCCTACCACCTTAGGAAAAAAAACAGTCATTATTTTGAGGCTTAGAAGTCATTTCTGCAATTCCCATAGAAAATCAACGGCGTCCTCTAATTCAATTGTGTGGAGCGCATATCAGGTGGGTTTTCTCTGCCGGCTTAGAGATACACGTGAAACTAAAGCCGATCCTGGGTGCCTAGGGTGCCTGTCATCCAATCCGCACTGAATTTCATTTCTAGCACATAGCCAAAAAATCGCCCCATTGACTTACATTGGAGTGCAGAAAAGGTCATTTTTTCTCGGTCCCTTTAAGAGGTAGGAGTTAAACAAGCTTAGGTCTGCGGTGCCCAGGGGGGACCCCATCCAGCCCGCACTGAGTTTCATTCCTACCACCTTAGGAAAAAAAGTCATTATTTTGAGGCTTAGAAGTCATTTCTGCAATTCCCATAGAAAATCAACGGCGTCTCTATTCAATTGTGTGGAGCGCATATCAGGTGGGTTTTCTCTGCCGGCTTAAGAGATACACGTGAAACTAAAGCCGATCCTGGGTGCCTAGGGTGCCTGTCATCCAATCCGCACTGAATTTCATTTCTAGCACATAGCCAAAAAATCGCCCCATTGACTTACATTGGAGTGCAGAAAAGGTCATTTTTTCTCGGTCCCTTTAAGAGGTAGGAGTTAAACAAGCTTAGGTCTGCGGTGCCCAGGGGGGACCCCATCCAGCCCGCACTGAGTTTCATTCCTACCACCTTAGGAAAAAAAGTCATTATTTTGAGGCTTAGAAGTCATTTCTGCAATTCCCATAGAAAATCAACGGCGTCTCTATTCAATTGTGTGGAGCGCATATCAGGTGGGTTTTCTCTGCCGGCTTAAGAGATACACGTGAAACTAAAGCCGATCCTGGGTCCCTAGGGTGCCTGTCATCCAATCCGCACTGAATTTCATTTCTAGCACATAGCCAAAAAATCGCCCCATTGACTTACATTGGAGTGCAGAAAAGGTCATTTTTTCTCGGTCCCTTTCAGAGGTAGGAGTTAAACAAGCTTAGGTCTGCGGTGCCCAGGGGGGACCCCATCCAGCCCGCACTGAGTTTCATTCCTACCACCTTAGGAAAAAAAGTCATTATTTTGAGGCTTAGAAGTCATTTCTGCAATTCCCATAGAAAATCAACGGCGTCTCTATTCAATTGTGTGGAGCGCATATCAGGTGGGTTTTCTCTGCCGGCTTAAGAGATACACGTGAAACTAAAGCCGATCCTGGGTGCCTAGGGTGCCTGTCATCCAATCCGCAGTGAATTTCATTTCTAGCACATAGCCAAAAAATCGCCCCATTGACTTACATTGGAGTGCAGAAAAGGTCATTTTTTCTCGGTCCCTTTAAGAGGTAGGAGTTAAACAAGCTTAGGTCTGCGGTGCCCAGGGGGGACCCCATCCAGCCCGCACTGAGTTTCATTCCTACCACCTTAGGAAAAAAAGTCATTATTTTGAGGCTTAGAAGTCATTTCTGCAATTCCCATAGAAAATCAACGGCGTCTCTATTCAATTGTGTGGAGCGCATATCAGGTGGGTTTTCTCTGCCGGCTTAAGAGATACACGTGAAACTAAAGCCGATCCTGGGTGCCTAGGGTGCCTGTCATCCAATCCGCACTGAATTTCATTTCTAGCACATAGCCAAAAAATCGCCCCATTGACTTACATTGGAGTGCAGAAAAGGTCATTTTTTCTCGGTCCCTTTAAGAGGTAGGAGTTAAACAAGCTTAGGTCTGCGGTGCCCAGGGGGGACCCCATCCAGCCCGCACTGAGTTTCATTCCTACCACCTTAGGAAAAAAAGTCATTATTTTGAGGCTTAGAAGTCATTTCTGCAATTCCCATAGAAAATCAACGGCGTCTCTATTCAATTGTGTGGAGCGCATATCAGGTGGGTTTTCTCTGCCGGCTTAAGAGATACACGTGAAACTAAAGCCGATCCTGGGTGCCTAGGGTGCCTGTCATCCAATCCGCACTGAATTTCATTTCTAGCACATAGCCAAAAAATCGCCCCATTGACTTACATTGGAGTGCAGAAAAGGTCATTTTTTCTCGGTCCCTTTAAGAGGTAGGAGTTAAACAAGCTTAGGTCTGCGGTGCCCAGGGGGACCCCATCCAGCCCGCACTGAGTTTCATTCCTACCACCTTAGGAAAAAAAGTCATTATTTTGAGGCTTAGAAGTCATTTCTGCAATTCCCATAGAAAATCAACGGCGTCTCTATTCAATTGTGTGGAGCGCATATCAGGTGGGTTTTCTCTGCCGGCTTAAGAGATACACGTGAAACTAAAGCCGATCCTGGGTGCCTAGGGTGCCTGTCATCCAATCCGCACTGAATTTCATTTCTAGCACATAGCCAAAAAATCGCCCCATTGACTTACATTGGAGTGCAGAAAAGGTCATTTTTTCTCGGTCCCTTTAAGAGGTAGGAGTTAAACAAGCTTAGGTCTGCGGTGCCCAGGGGGGACCCCATCCAGCCCGCACTGAGTTTCATTCCTACCACCTTAGGAAAAAAAGTCATTATTTTGAGGCTTAGAAGTCATTTCTGCAATTCCCATAGAAAATCAACGGCGTCTCTATTCAATTGTGTGGAGCGCATATCAGGTGGGTTTTCTCTGCCGGCTTAAGAGATACACGTGAAACTAAAGCCGATCCTGGGTGCCTAGGGTGCCTGTCATCCAATCCGCACTGAATTTCATTTCTAGCACATAGCCAAAAAATCGCCCCATTGACTTACATTGGAGTGCAGAAAAGGTCATTTTTTCTCGGTCCCTTTAAGAGGTAGGAGTTAAACAAGCTTAGGTCTGCGGTGCCCAGGGGGGACCCCATCCAGCCCGCACTGAGTTTCATTCCTACCACCTTAGGAAAAAAAGTCATTATTTTGAGGCTTAGAAGTCATTTCTGCAATTCCCATAGAAAATCAACGGCGTCTCTATTCAATTGTGTGGAGCGCATATCAGGTGGGTTTTCTCTGCCGGCTTAAGAGATACACGTGAAACTAAAGCCGATCCTGGGTGCCTAGGGTGCCTGTCATCCAATCCGCACTGAATTTCATTTCTAGCACATAGCCAAAAAATCGCCCCATTGACTTACATTGGAGTGCAGAAAAGGTCATTTTTTCTCGGTCCCTTTAAGAGGTAGGAGTTAAACAAGCTTAGGTCTGCGGTGCCCAGGGGGGACCCCATCCAGCCCGCACTGAGTTTCATTCCTACCACCTTAGGAAAAAAAGTCATTATTTTGAGGCTTAGAAGTCATTTCTGCAATTCCCATAGAAAATCAACGGCGTCTCTATTCAATTGTGTGGAGCGCATATCAGGTGGGTTTTCTCTGCCGGCTTAAGAGATACACGTGAAACTAAAGCCGATCCTGGGTGCCTAGGGTGCCTGTCATCCAATCCGCACTGAATTTCATTTCTAGCACATAGCCAAAAAATCGCCCCATTGACTTACATTGGAGTGCAGAAAAGGTCATTTTTTCTCGGTCCCTTTAAGAGGTAGGAGTTAAACAAGCTTAGGTCTGCGGTGCCCAGGGGGGACCCCATCCAGCCCGCACTGAGTTTCATTCCTACCACCTTAGGAAAAAAAGTCATTATTTTGAGGCTTAGAAGTCATTTCTGCAATTCCCATAGAAAATCAACGGCGTCTCTATTCAATTGTGTGGAGCGCATATCAGGTGGGTTTTCTCTGCCGGCTTAAGAGATACACGTGAAACTAAAGCCGATCCTGGGTGCCTAGGGTGCCTGTCATCCAATCCGCACTGAATTTCATTTCTAGCACATAGCCAAAAAATCGCCCCATTGACTTACATTGGAGTGCAGAAAAGGTCATTTTTTCTCGGTCCCTTTAAGAGGTAGGAGTTAAACAAGCTTAGGTCTGCGGTGCCCAGGGGGGACCCCATCCAGCCCGCACTGAGTTTCATTCCTACCACCTTAGGAAAAAAAGTCATTATTTTGAGGCTTAGAAGTCATTTCTGCAATTCCCATAGAAAATCAACGGCGTCTCTATTCAATTGTGTGGAGCGCATATCAGGTGGGTTTTCTCTGCCGGCTTAAGAGATACACGTGAAACTAAAGCCGATCCTGGGTGCCTAGGGTGCCTGTCATCCAATCCGCACTGAATTTCATTTCTAGCACATAGCCAAAAAATCGCCCCATTGACTTACATTGGAGTGCAGAAAAGGTCATTTTTTCTCGGTCCCTTTAAGAGGTAGGAGTTAAACAAGCTTAGGTCTGCGGTGCCCAGGGGGGACCCCATCCAGCCCGCACTGAGTTTCATTCCTACCACCTTAGGAAAAAAAGTCATTATTTTGAGGCTTAGAAGTCATTTCTGCAATTCCCATAGAAAATCAACGGCGTCTCTATTCAATTGTGTGGAGCGCATATCAGGTGGGTTTTCTCTGCCGGCTTAAGAGATACACGTGAAACTAAAGCCGATCCTGGGTGCCTAGGGTGCCTGTCATCCAATCCGCACTGAATTTCATTTCTAGCACATAGCCAAAAAATCGCCCCATTGACTTACATTGGAGTGCAGAAAAGGTCATTTTTTCTCGGTCCCTTTAAGAGGTAGGAGTTAAACAAGCTTAGGTCTGCGGTGCCCAGGGGGGACCCCATCCAGCCCGCACTGAGTTTCATTCCTACCACCTTAGGAAAAAAAGTCATTATTTTGAGGCTTAGAAGTCATTTCTGCAATTCCCATAGAAAATCAACGGCGTCTCTATTCAATTGTGTGGAGCGCATATCAGGTGGGTTTTCTCTGCCGGCTTAAGAGATACACGTGAAACTAAAGCCGATCCTGGGTGCCTAGGGTGCCTGTCATCCAATCCGCACTGAATTTCATTTCTAGCACATAGCCAAAAAATCGCCCCATTGACTTACATTGGAGTGCAGAAAAGGTCATTTTTTCTCGGTCCCTTTAAGAGGTAGGAGTTAAACAAGCTTAGGTCTGCGGTGCCCAGGGGGGACCCCATCCAGCCCGCACTGAGTTTCATTCCTACCACCTTAGGAAAAAAAGTCATTATTTTGAGGCTTAGAAGTCATTTCTGCAATTCCCATAGAAAATCAACGGCGTCTCTATTCAATTGTGTGGAGCGCATATCAGGTGGGTTTTCTCTGCCGGCTTAAGAGATACACGTGAAACTAAAGCCGATCCTGGGTGCCTAGGGTGCCTGTCATCCAATCCGCACTGAATTTCATTTCTAGCACATAGCCAAAAAATCGCCCCATTGACTTACATTGGAGTGCAGAAAAGGTCATTTTTTCTCGGTCCCTTTAAGAGGTAGGAGTTAAACAAGCTTAGGTCTGCGGTGCCCAGGGGGGACCCCATCCAGCCCGCACTGAGTTTCATTCCTACCACCTTAGGAAAAAAAGTCATTATTTTGAGGCTTAGAAGTCATTTCTGCAATTCCCATAGAAAATCAACGGCGTCTCTATTCAATTGTGTGGAGCGCATATCAGGTGGGTTTTCTCTGCCGGCTTAAGAGATACACGTGAAACTAAAGCCGATCCTGGGTGCCTAGGGTGCCTGTCATCCAATCCGCACTGAATTTCATTTCTAGCACATAGCCAAAAAATCGCCCCATTGACTTACATTGGAGTGCAGAAAAGGTCATTTTTTCTCGGTCCCTTTAAGAGGTAGGAGTTAAACAAGCTTAGGTCTGCGGTGCCCAGGGGGGACCCCATCCAGCCCGCACTGAGTTTCATTCCTACCACCTTAGGAAAAAAAGTCATTATTTTGAGGCTTAGAAGTCATTTCTGCAATTCCCATAAAAAATCAATGGCGTCTCTATTCAATTGTGTGGAGCGCATATCAGGTGGGTTTTCTCTGCCGGCTTAAGAGATACACGTGAAACTAAAGCCGATCCTGGGTGCCTAGGGTGCCTGTCATCCAATCCGCACTGAATTTCATTTCTAGCACATAGCCAAAAAATCGCCCCATTGACTTACATTGGAGTGCAGAAAAGGTCATTTTTTCTCGGTCCCTTTAAGAGGTAGGAGTTAAACAAGCTTAGGTCTGCGGTGCCCAGGGGGACCCCATCCAGCCCGCACTGAGTTTCATTCCTACCACCTTAGGAAAAAAAGTCATTATTTTGAGGCTTAGAAGTCATTTCTGCAATTCCCATAGAAAATCAACGGCGTCTCTAATTCAATTGTGTGGAGCGCATATCAGGTGGGTTTTCTCTGCTGGCTTAAGAGATACATGTGAAACTAAAGCCTATCCTTGGTGCCTAGGGTGCCTGTCATCCTATCCGCACTGAATTTCATTTCTAGCACATAGCCAAAAAATCGCCCCATTGACTTACATTGGAGTGCAGAAAAGGTCATTTTTTCTCGGTCCCTTTCAGAGGTAGGAGTTAAACAAGCTTAGGTCTGCGGTGCCCAGGGGGGACCCCATCCAGCCCACACTGAGTTTCATTCCTACCACCTTAGGAAAAAAAGTCATTATTTTGAGGCTTAGAAGTCATTTCTGCAATTCCCATAGAAAATCAACGGCGTCTCTAATTCAATTGTGTGGAGCGCATATCAGGTGGGTTTTCTCTGCCGGCTTAAGAGATACACGTGAAACTAAAGCCGATCCTGGGTGCCTAGGGTGCCTGTCATCCAATCCGCACTGAATTTCATTTCTAGCACATAGCCAAAAAATCGCCCCATTGACTTACATTGGAGTGCAGAAAAGGTCATTTTTTCTCGGTCCCTTTAAGAGGTAGGAGTTAAACAAGCTTAGGTCTGCGGTGCCCAGGGGGGACCCCATCCAACCCGCACTGAGTTTCATTCCTACCACCTTAGGAAAAAAAGTCATTATTTTGAGGCTTAGAAGTCATTTCTGCAATTCCCATAGAAAATCAACGGCGTCTCTAATTCAATTGTGTGGAGCGCATATCAGGTGGGTTTTCTCTGCCGGCTTAAGAGATACACGTGAAACTAAAGCCTATCCTTGGTGCCTAGGGTGCTTGTCATCCTATCCGCACTGAATTTCATTTCTAGCACATAGCCAAAAAATCGCCCCATTGACTTACTTTGGAGTGCAGAAAAGGTCATTTTTTCTCGGTCCCTTTCAGAGGTAGGAGTTAAACAAGCTTAGGTCTGCGGTGCCCAGGGGGGACCCCATCCAGCCCGCACTGAGTTTCATTCCTACCACCTTAGGAAAAAAAGTCATTATTTTGAGGCTTAGAAGTCATTTCCTGCAATTCCCATAGAAAATCAACGGCGTCTCTAATTCAATTGTGTGGAGCGCATATCAGGTGGGTTTTCTCTGCCGGCTTAAGAGATACACGTGAAACTAAAGCCTATCCTTGGTGCCTAGGGTGCCTGTCATCCTATCCGCACTGAATTTCATTTCTAGCACATAGCCAAAAAATCGCCCCATTGACTTACATTGGAGTGCAGAAAAGGTCATTTTTTCTCGGTCCCTTTAAGAGGTAGGAGTTAAACAAGCTTAGGTCTGCGGTGCCCAGGGGGGACCCCATCCAGCCCGCACTGAGTTTCATTCCTACCACCTTAGGAAAAAAAGTCATTATTTTGAGGCTTAGAAGTCATTTCTGCAATTCCCATAGAAAATCAACGGCGTCTCTAATTCAATTGTGTGGAGCGCATATCAGGTGGGTTTTCTCTGCCGGCTTAAGAGATACACGTGAAACTAAAGCCTATCCTTGGTGCCTAGGGTGCCTGTCATCCAATCCGCACTGCATTTCATTTCTAGCACATAGCCAAAAAATCGCCCCATTGACTTACATTGGAGTGCAGAAAAGGTCATTTTTTCTCGGTCCCTTTAAGAGGTAGGAGTTAAACAAGCTTAGGTCTGCGGTGCCCAGGGGGGACCCCATCCAGCCCGCACTGAGTTTCATTCCTACCACCTTAGGAAAAAAAGTCATTATTTTGAGGCTTAGAAGTCATTTCTGCAATTCCCATAGAAAATCAACGGCGTCTCTATTCAATTGTGTGGAGCGCATATCAGGTGGGTTTTCTCTGCCGGCTTAAGAGATACACGTGAAACTAAAGCCTATCCTTGGTGCCTAGGGTGCCTGTCATCCTAATCCGCACTGAATTTCATTTCTAGCACATAGCCAAAAAATCGCCCCATTGACTTACATTGGAGTGCAGAAAAGGTCATTTTTTCTCGGTCCCTTTAAGAGGTAGGAGTTAAACAAGCTTAGGTCTGCGGTGCCCAGGGGGGACCCCATCCAGCCCGCACTGAGTTTCATTCCTACCACCTTAGGAAAAAAAGTCATTATTTTGAGGCTTAGAAGTCATTTCTGCAATTCCCATAGAAAATCAACTGGCGTCTCTAATTCAATTGTGTGGAGCGCATATCAGGTGGGTTTTCTCTGCCGGCTTAAGAGATACACGTGAAACTAAAGCCGATCCTGGGTGCCTAGGGTGCCTGTCATCCTATCCGCACTGAATTTCATTTCTAGCACATAGCCAAAAAATCGCCCCATTGACTTACATTGGAGTGCAGAAAAGGTCATTTTTTCTCGGTCCCTTTAAGAGGTAGGAGTTAAACAAGCTTAGGTCTGCGGTGCCCAGGGGGGACCCCATCCAGCCCGCACTGAGTTTCATTCCTACCACCTTAGGAAAAAAAGTCATTATTTTGAGGCTTAGAAGTCATTTCTGCAATTCCCATAGAAAATCAACGGCGTCTCTAATTCAATTGTGTGGAGCGCATATCAGGTGGGTTTTCTCTGCCGGCTTAAGAGATACACGTGAAACTAAAGCCGATCCTGGGTGCCTAGGGTGCCTGTCATCCAATCCGCACTGAATTTCATTTCTAGCACATAGCCAAAAAATCGCCCCATTGACTTACATTGGAGTGCAGAAAAGGTCATTTTTTCTCGGTCCCTTTAAGAGGTAGGAGTTAAACAAGCTTAGGTCTGCGGTGCCCAGGGGGGACCCCATCCAGCCCACACTGAGTTTCATTCCTACCACCTTAGGAAAAAAAGTCATTATTTTGAGGCTTAGAAGTCATTTCTGCAATTCCCATAGAAAATCAACTGCGTCTCTAATTCAATTGTGTGGAGCGCATATCAGGTGGGTTTTCTCTGCCGGCTTAAGAGATACACGTGAAACTAAAGCCTATCCTTGGTGCCTAGGGTGCCTGTCATCCTATCCGCACTGAATTTCATTTCTAGCACATAGCAAAAAAATCGCCCCATTGACTTACATTGGAGTGCAGAAAAGGTCATTTTTTCTCGGTCCCTTTAAGAGGTAGGAGTTAAACAAGCTTAGGTCTGCGGTGCCCAGGGGGGACCCCATCCAGCCCGCACTGAGTTTCATTCCTACCACCTTAGGAAAAAAAGTCATTATTTTGAGGCTTAGAAGTCATTTCTGCAATTCCCATAGAAAATCAACGGCGTCTCTAATTCAATTGTGTGGAGCGCATATCAGGTGGGTTTTCTCTGCCGGCTTAAGAGATACACGTGAAACTAAAGCCGATCCTGGGTGCCTAGGGTGCCTGTCATCCTAATCCGCACTGAATTTCATTTCTAGCACATAGCCAAAAAATCGCCCCATTGACTTACATTGGAGTGCAGAAAAGGTCATTTTTTCTCGGTCCCTTTAAGAGGTAGGAGTTAAACAAGCTTAGGTCTGCGGTGCCCAGGGGGGACCCCATCCAGCCCGCACTGAGTTTCATTCCTACCACCTTAGGAAAAAAAGTCATTATTTTGAGGCTTAGAAGTCATTTCTGCAATTCCCATAGAAAATCAACTGCGTCTCTAATTCAATTGTGTGGAGCGCATATCAGGTGGGTTTTCTCTGCCGGCTTAAGAGATACTCGTGAAACTAAAGCCTATCCTTGGTGCCTAGGGTGCCTGTCATCCTATCCGCACTGAATTTCATTTCTAGCACATAGCAAAAAAATCGCCCCATTGACTTACATTGGAGTACAGAAAAGGTCATTTTTTCTCGGTCCCTTTAAGAGGTAGGAGTTAAACAAGCTTAGGTCTGCGGTGCCCAGGGGGGACCCCATCCAGCCCGCACTGAGTTTCATTCCTACCACCTTAGGAAAAAAAGTCATTATTTTGAGGCTTAGAAGTCATTTCTGCAATTCCCATAGAAAATCAACGGCGTCTCTAATTCAATTGTGTGGAGCGCATATCAGGTGGGTTTTCTCTGCCGGCTTAAGAGATACACGTGAAACTAAAGCCGATCCTGGGTGCCTAGGGTGCCTGTCATCCAATCCGCACTGAATTTCATTTCTAGCACATAGCCAAAAAATCGCCCCATTGACTTACATTGGAGTGCAGAAAAGGTCATTTTTTCTCGGTCCCTTTAAGAGGTAGGAGTTAAACAAGCTTAGGTCTGCGGTGCCCAGGGGGGACCCCATCCAGCCCGCACTGAGTTTCATTCCTACCACCTTAGGAAAAAAAGTCATTATTTTGAGGCTTAGAAGTCATTTCTGCAATTCCCATAGAAAATCAACGGCGTCTCTAATTCAATTGTGTGGAGCGCATATCAGGTGGGTTTTCTCTGCCGGCTTAAGAGATACACGTGAAACTAAAGCCTATCCTTGGTGCCTAGGGTGCCTGTCATCCTATCCGCACTGAATTTCATTTCTAGCACATAGCAAAAAAATCGCCCCATTGACTTACATTGGAGTGCAGAAAAGGTCATTTTTTCTCGGTCCCTTTAAGAGGTAGGAGTTAAACAAGCTTAGGTCTGCGGTGCCCAGGGGGGACCCCATCCAGCCCGCACTGAGTTTCATTCCTACCACCTTAGGAAAAAAAGTCATTATTTTGAGGCTTAGAAGTCATTTCTGCAATTCCCATAGAAAATCAACGGCGTCTCTAATTCAATTGTGTGGAGCGCATATCAGGTGGGTTTTCTCTGCCGGCTTAAGAGATACACGTGAAACTAAAGCCGATCCTGGGTGCCTAGGGTGCCTGTCATCCTATCCGCACTGAATTTCATTTCTAGCACATAGCAAAAAAATCGCCCCATTGACTTACATTGGAGTGCAGAAAAGGTCATTTTTTCTCGGTCCCTTTAAGAGGTAGGAGTTAAACAAGCTTAGGTCTGCGGTTCCCAGGGGGGACCCCATCCAGCCCGCACTGAGTTTCATTCCTACCACCTTAGGAAAAAAAGTCATTATTTTGAGGCTTAGAAGTCATTTCTGCAATTACCATAGAAAATCAACGGCGTCTCTAATTCAATTGTGTGGAGCGCATATCAGGTGGGTTTTCTCTGCCGGCTTAAGAGATACACGTGAAACTAAAGCCTATCCTTGGTGCCTAGGGTGCCTGTCATCCTATCCGCACTGAATTTCATTTCTAGCACATAGCCAAAAAATCGCCCCATTGACTTACATTGGAGTGCAGAAAAGGTCATTTTTTCTCGATCCCTTTAAGAGGTAGGAGTTAAACAAGCTTAGGTCTGCGGTGCCCAGGGGGGACCCCATCCAGCCCGCACTGAGTTTCATTCCTACCACCTTAGGAAAAAAAGTCATTATTTTGAGGCTTAGAAGTCATTTCTGCAATTCCCATAGAAAATCAACGGCGTCTCTAATTCAATTGTGTGGAGCGCATATCAGGTGGGTTTTCTCTGCCGGCTTAAGAGATACACGTGAAACTAAAGCCGATCCTGGGTGCCTAGGGTTCCTGTCATCCAATCCGCACTGAATTTCATTTCTAGCACATAGCCAAAAAATCGCCCCATTGACTTACATTGGAGTGCAGAAAAGGTCATTTTTTCTCGGTCCCTTTAAGAGGTAGGAGTTAAACAAGCTTAGGTCTGCGGTGCCCAGGGGGGACCCCATCCAGCCCGCACTGAGTTTCATTCCTACCACCTTAGGAAAAAAAGTCATTATTTTGAGGCTTAGAAGTCATTTCTGCAATTCCCATAGAAAATCAACGGCGTCTCTAATTCAATTGTGTGGAGCGCATATCAGGTGGGTTTTCTCTGCCGGCTTAAGAGATACACGTGAAACTAAAGCCTATCCTTGGTGCCTAGGGTGCCTGTCATCCTATCCGCACTGAATTTCATTTCTAGCACATAGCCAAAAAATCGCCCCATTGACTTACATTGGAGTGCAGAAAAGGTCATTTTTTCTCGGTCCCTTTAAGAGGTAGGAGTTAAACAAGCTTAGGTCTGCGGTGCCCAGGGGGGACCCCATCCAGCCCGCACTGAGTTTCATTCCTACCACCTTAGGAAAAAATAGTCATTATTTTGAGGCTTAGAAGTCATTTCTGCAATTCCCATAGAAAATCAACGGCGTCTCTATTCAATTGTGTGGAGCGCATATCAGGTGGGTTTTCTCTGCCGGCTTAAGAGATACACGTGAAACTAAAGCCTATCCTTGGTGCCTAGGGTGCCTGTCATCCAATCCGCACTGCATTTCATTTCTAGCACATAGCCAAAAAATCGCCCCATTGACTTACATTGGAGTGCAGAAAAGGTCATTTTTTCTCGGTCCCTTTAAGAGGTAGGAGTTAAACAAGCTTAGGTCTGCGGTGCCCAGGGGGGACCCCATCCAGCCCGCACTGAGTTTCATTCCTACCACCTTAGGAAAAAAAGTCATTATTTTGAGGCTTAGAAGTCATTTCTGCAATTCTCATAGAAAATCAATGGCGTCTCTAATTCAATTGTGTGGAGCGCATATCAGGTGGGTTTTCTCTGCCGGCTTAAGAGATACACGTGAAACTAAAGCCGATCCTGGGTGCCTAGGGTGCCTGTCATCCTATCCGCACTGAATTTCATTTCTAGCACATAGCCAAAAAATCGCCCCATTGACTTACATTGGAGTGCAGAAAAGGTCATTTTTTCTCGGTCCCTTTAAGAGGTAGGAGTTAAACAAGCTTAGGTCTGCGGTGCCCAGGGGGGACCCCATCCAGCCCGCACTGAGTTTCATTCCTACCACCTTAGGAAAAAAAGTCATTATTTTGAGGCTTAGAAGTCATTTCTGCAATTCCCATAGAAAATCAACGGCGTCTCTAATTCAATTGTGTGGAGCGCATATCAGGTGGGTTTTCTCTGCCGGCTTAAGAGATACACGTGAAACTAAAGCCGATCCTGGGTGCCTAGGGTGCCTGTCATCCAATCCGCACTGAATTTCATTTCTAGCACATAGCCAAAAAATCGCCCCATTGACTTACATTGGAGTGCAGAAAAGGTCATTTTTTCTCGGTCCCTTTAAGAGGTAGGAGTTAAACAAGCTTAGGTCTGCGGTGCCCAGGGGGGACCCCATCCAGCCCGCACTGAGTTTCATTCCTACCACCTTAGGAAAAAAAGTCATTATTTTGAGGCTTAGAAGTCATTTCTGCAATTCCCATAGAAAATCAACGGCGTCTCTAATTCAATTGTGTGGAGCGCATATCAGGTGGGTTTTCTCTGCCTAGCTTAAGAGATACAATGTGAAACTAAAGCCTATCCTTGGTGCCTAGGGTGCCTGTCATCCTATCCGCACTGAATTTCATTTCTAGCACATAGCCAAAAAATCGCCCCATTGACTTACATTGGAGTGCAGAAAAGGTCATTTTTTCTCGGTCCCTTTAAGAGGTAGGAGTTAAACAAGCTTAGGTCTGCGGTGCCCAGGGGGGACCCCATCCAGCCCGCACTGAGTTTCATTCCTACCACCTTAGGAAAAAAAGTCATTATTTTGAGGCTTAGAAGTCATTTCTGCAATTCTCATAGAAAATCAACGGCGTCTCTAATTCAATTGTGTGGAGCGCATATCAGGTGGGTTTTCTTTGCCGGCTTAAGAGATACACGTGAAACTAAAGCCTATCCTTGGTGCCTAGGGTGCCTGTCATCCTATCCGCACTGAATTTCATTTCTAGCACATAGCAAAAAAATCGCCCCATTGACTTACATTGGAGTACAGAAAAGGTCATTTTTTCTCGGTCCCTTTAAGAGGTAGGAGTTAAACAAGCTTAGGTCTGCGGTGCCCAGGGGGGACCCCATCCAGCTCGCACTGAGTTTCATTCCTACCACCTTAGGAAAAAAGTCATTATTTTGAGGCTTAGAAGTCATTTCTGCAATTCCCATAGAAAATCAACGGCGTCTCTAATTCAATTGTGTGGAGCGCATATCAGGTGGGTTTTCTCTGCCTAGCTTAAGAGATACACAGTGAAACTAAAGCCTATCCTTGGTGCCTAGGGTGCCTGTCATCCTATCCGCACTGAATTTCATTTCTAGCACATAGCCAAAAAATCGCCCCATTGACTTACATTGGAGTGCAGAAAAGGTCATTTTTTCTCGGTCCCTTTAAGAGGTAGGAGTTAAACAAGCTTAGGTCTGCGGTGCCCAGGGGGGACCCCATCCAGCCCGCACTGAGTTTCATTCCTACCACCTTAGGAAAAAAAGTCATTATTTTGAGGCTTAGAAGTCATTTCTGCAATTCTCATAGAAAATCAACGGCGTCTCTAATTCAATTGTGTGGAGCGCATATCAGGTGGGTTTTCTCTGCCGGCTTAAGAGATACACGTGAAACTAAAGCCTATCCTTGGTGCCTAGGGTGCCTGTCATCCTATCCGCACTGAATTTCATTTCTAGCACATAGCAAAAAAATCGCCCCATTGACTTACATTGGAGTGCAGAAAAGGTCATTTTTTCTCGGTCCCTTTAAGAGGTAGGAGTTAAACAAGCTTAGGTCTGCGGTGCCCAGGGGGGACCCCATCCAGCCCGCACTGAGTTTCATTCCTACCACCTTAGGAAAAAAAGTCATTATTTTGAGGCTTAGAAGTCATTTCTGCAATTCCCATAGAAAATCAACGGCGTCTCTAATTCAATTGTGTGGAGCGCATATCAGGTGGGTTTTCTCTGCCGGCTTAAGAGATACACGTGAAACTAAAGCCGATCCTGGGTACCTAGGGTGCCTGTCATCCAATCCGCACTGAATTTCATTTCTAGCACATAGCCAAAAAATCGCCCCATTGACTTACATTGGAGTGCAGAAAAGGTCATTTTTTCTCGGTCCCTTTAAGAGGTAGGAGTTAAACAAGCTTAGGTCTGCGGTGCCCAGGGGGGACCCCATCCAGCCCGCACTGAGTTTCATTCCTACCACCTTAGGAAAAAAGTCATTATTTTGAGGCTTAGAAGTCATTTCTGCAATTCCCATAGAAAATCAACGGCGTCTCTAATTCAATTGTGTGGAGCGCATATCAGGTGGGTTTTCTCTGCCGGCTTAAGAGATACACGTGAAACTAAAGCCGATCCTGGGTGCCTAGGGTGCCTGTCATCCAATCCGCACTGAATTTCATTTCTAGCACATAGCCAAAAAAATCGCCCCTTTGACTTACATTGGAGTGCAGAAAAGGTAATTTTTTCTCGGTGCCTTTAAGAGGTAGGAGTTAAACAAGCTTAGGTCTGTGGTGCCCAGGGGGGACCCCATCCAGCCCGCACTGAGTTTCATTCCTACCACCTTAGGAAAAAAAGTCATTATTTTGAGGCTTAGAAGTCATTTCTGCAATTCCCATAGAAAATCAACGGCGTCTCTAATTCAATTGTGTGGATCGCATATCAGGTGGGTTTTCTCTGCCGGCTTAAGAGATACACGTGAAACTAAAGCCTATCCTTGGTGCCTAGGGTGCCTGTCATCCTATCCGCACTGAATTTCATTTCTAGCACATAGCAAAAAAATCGCCCCATTGACTTACATGGGAGTGCAGAAAAGGTAATTTTTTCTCGGTCCCTTTAAGAGGTAGGAGTTAAACAAGCTTAGGTCTGCGGTGCCCAGGGGGGACCCCATCCAGCCCGCACTGAGTTTCATTCCTACCACCTTAGGAAAAAAAGTCATTATTTTGAGTCTTAGAAGTCATTTCTGCAATTCCCATAGAAAATCAACGGCGTCTCTATTCAATTGTGTGGAGCGCATATCAGGCTGGTTTTCTCTGCCGGCTTAAGAGATACACGTGAAACTAAAGCCGATCCTGGGTGCCTAGGGTGCCTGTCATCCAATCCGCACTGCATTTCATTTCTAGCACATAGCCAAAAAATCGCCCCATTGACTTACATTGGAGTGCAGAAAAGGTCATTTTTTCTCAGTCCCTTTAAGAGGTAGGAGTTAAACAAGCTTAGGTCTGCGGTGCCCAGGGGGGACCCCATCCAGCCCGCACTGAGTTTCATTCCTACCACCTTAGGAAAAAAAGTCATTATTTTGAGGCTTAGAAGTCATTTCTGCAATTCCCATAGAAAATCAACGGCGTCTCTAATTCAATTGTGTGGAGCGCATATCAGGTGGGTTTTCTCTGCCGGCTTAAGAGATACACGTGAAACTAAAGCCGATCCTGGGTGCCTAGGGTGCCTGTCATCCTATCCGCACTGAATTTCATTTCTAGCACATAGCCAAAAAATCGCCCCATTGACTTACATTGGAGTGCAGAAAAGGTCATTTTTTCTCGGTCCCTTTAAGAGGTAGGAGTTAAACAAGCTTAGGTCTGCGGTGCCCAGGGGGGACCCCATCCAGCCCGCACTGAGTTTCATTCCTACCACCTTAGGAAAAAAAGTCATTATTTTGAGGCTTAGAAGTCATTTCTGCAATTCCCATAGAAAATCAACGGCGTCTCTAATTCAATTGTGTGGAGCGCATATCAGGTGGGTTTTCTCTGCCGGCTTAAGAGATACACGTGAAACTAAAGCCTATCCTTGGTGCCTAGGGTGCCTGTCATCCTATCCGCACTGAATTTCATTTCTAGCACATAGCCAAAAAATCGCCCCATTGACTTACATTGGAGTGCAGAAAAGGTCATTTTTTTCTCGGTCCCTTTAAGAGGTAGGAGTTAAACAAGCTTAGGTCTGCGGTGCCCAGGGGGGACCCCAACCAGCCCGCACTGAGTTTCATTCCTACCACCTTAGGAAAAAAAGTCATTATTTTGAGGCTTAGAAGTCATTTCTGCGGGGGGGCGTGGCCTGCTGCCGAATGGAATAGTCGCACGGAGAAGCCGCTCCTGCTTCAGCGACTTATCACAGCAAGATTACTCCTCTTGGGGTCTCTGCATTTACCCAGAACTGCATCCGAACCGTGTCGGAACCTCCCTGGAGCATGTCCAGACCTTCAAAGAAGGGGAAAAATCGCTCTAATACCGGGAAAATGACAGCCTTCTTCCCGTATGCGGGACAACAAGATGGCGCTGAGGCCCGGCGGGGAGATGATGACGGAGATAGCAGCTCATCCTCTGTCCCTGATCTGCCGGAAGGTAGGGAGATTCTTCGGGACAATAAATTCGCTCCCTTGGCTGACCTTCCGGAGGAGGCTACTGGAGGGGACTCCGCTGCAGAAACTACGTTGTCGCCAGAGGCGCTGCAAGGCTCCGGAGCCACCGGGCCTGTAAGCGCTGTAAGCGCTGTCCCCCTGCCTCCCCGATCCCCACGCAGCCGTGACTCAGGTGACCGAGACCCCGCGCGAGCTGGACCCGTTAGCGCTTCCGAGCGCATATTGGACTTGGACCTTCCACCGGAGTCAGACAGCTTTGACTCCCTGCGCACGGAGGCCGTCCCTACGACCGATATGTCCATGAAGAATATGCTTATGGCCTTCAGAGAATCCCTAGATTCCAGAATGGAGAAAGCCTTAAGGCCTTTGAGATCGGACATAGCGGATCTGGGCCACAGAACTGATCACATTGAGAAGAAGATGGGAGAGCTAGTGACTGCCCATAATGAACTGTATGATGATCATACTGACCTCAGGATAGAGGTACAGCGTCTGCAGAGCAAGATTAACGACCTGGAGGACCGCTCCAGGCGTAATAACATTAAATTGCGTGGCATCCCGGAGTCTGTCTCACAACCGGAGCTTATTCATTTTGTGCAAAAATTTATAAAGGAAGCACTCCCTGATAGCTCTCACCGCGATTTAACGATAAATAGAGCTCACAGGGTACCAAGACCGAGGCATTTATCGGATGATGCCCCCCGAGACACCCTGGCTAGGGTGCACTACTTCCACGTTAAGGAAGCATTCATGCAAGTCTCCAGGAATAAAAAGGACTTTCCAGAAAAGTTTGCATCTATTGAGGTCTTCAATGATTTGTCTTCCAATACCCTACAATGGCGCAGATCTATGGCTCCAATCACTACTACCTTGAGAGCTGCCAATATCATGTACAGATGGGGCTACCCTGCGAAACTGCTAGTGACGCGCGACGGTAGAACGAGTGTGATCTCCAATATCGAAGAAGGAACATTGGCACTACGACAGTGGAACTTGGAGCCAGCCAATATCCCGTCTACTTCCACTTCCAGAGGTTCCCGTCCGGAGGCGGATTGGCAACCTGCCCGATCATCCAAGAGGGGACGTCGCTGATATCATGGAAGCAGGTCCCTTTGATGTGGCTTCCCTGTGCTTCTTTCTTCCGTTCGGCTGTTTCGTCCGGACTGTTGTGCCCCTTTAACCTTTGTTAACTTTACAGTTAACACTTTGAGTGTGTGATTTTTGTCGTCCCACACTGGGACGCTTTTGTTTTTTGTTATGTTTACTATTCTGAGTGTTTTATCTTTTTCTTGTTATCTTTATTTTCTAGACATGGAGTTCCACGCTGCTCACTTCACACATGTCGGCCTGCATGGGAGGAACTCTGCCTACACGTCCGATGCTTTCTTTCTAGGTAATACACGGCACACATTAGCCTTCTTACAATATTCCCTATGGTTATAACATTTATCTCATATAATGTTTGTGGTCTGAATTCCCCGCAGAGGCGATCTCACCTATGGAGGGAAATTAAAGCCCTGCGAGGTGACGTGGTCTGTGTGCAGGAATCGCACATTATTAAGGCAGACGTTCATAGACTCCGCCACCCTCAATTCCCTATTATTCACCATTCCCATTTTCATTCGAAGAGGAGGGGGACCTTTATAGCTTTTAAGAACACCATAGCGGTCACAATACACAAAGAAATTGCAGACTCTGAAGGGCGCTATCTTCTTTTAAATTGTTCTATTAATAATATGGAATATACTATAGTTTCAGTATATGCCCCAAACACTGGCCAAGTTAAATTTGTCCGGAAAATCCTCAGGATAATCAATCAGCATAAACAGGGCCAACTAGTGTTATGTGGGGACTTTAATGCTGTGCCGGATTTGACCAGGGACTCCACATATAAGGGTCCCTATGTTAAGCCCTCCTTGGACGACCTATTCTGGCAGTCGGAGTTATATGATGCTTGGCGAGCTCAACATAGCAACGAGACAGACTTCACCCATTATTCTCACGTAGCTGATTCATACTCCAGGATAGACCTTGCCATATTAGATAGGGACGCCCTTTACCGACTTCACACTTCCAAAATTGAAGTGGGAACTTGGTCTGACCATAGCCCCCTGCTATTTTCACTTAAAGAACAAGTAGATGCCCCTTCTACGTACCTTTGGCGGTGCAACTCCCATATTATATCCCAAGAGAAATATAGAACACAAATATCGGACTCTTTGATGAATTATTTCAAAGAGAATGATAACAATGAGGTCTCTGCTAGCACGTTGTGGAATGCCCACAAGGCGGTCGTGCGAGGGAAGTTGATACAAATAGGCTCTTGGGTCAAAAAGGAACGGTCCAAACAGTTTGATTTCCTTCTTTCTGAGGTCAAGCGTTTGGACATGTTACACAAAACTACCCAATCCCCTCTGACACTATTAGAACTTAAAAAGTCACGAGAGGACCTCCGCACTCTGCTGCTATCGGATTATGAGAGATCTTTACATAAAGCCAAATCAGTATTTTACTCTGAGGGAGATAAGGCGGGGAAAACTTTAGCGAGAAAAATTAAAGCACATCATACCAAATCCCGTATTCCATACCTCCTAGACACTACATCTGGAAGCAAATTAATAGATCCTAGGGACATAGCCTCTAATTTTCAAACGTACTACGCACAGCTGTACAATCTACAATCAGACACACGTACCCATCAGCCTACCACCCAAGAAATTGAGGATTTCTTAAATAAAATACAACTTCCCTCCCTGTCCCCAGAACAGTTAGAAGCACTTAACTGCCCCATAACCTGTGTGGAAGTCTGCCAAGCTATAAAAGATTCCCCTGTTGGCAAGTCCCCAGGCCCGGACGGGCTCACTTGCCTTTACTATAGAATATTTTCAGATGTTCTCTCTCCCTTTTTGACCAGGTTTTTTGAGGAGTCTCAGACCAAAGGCTTGATGCCCCCTGAAAACCAAGCGGCAGTTATAGTTGCCCTCCCCAAACCTGGAAAAGTGCCCGATAGACCAGCAAATTTTCGCCCAATTTCTTTGCTGAATTGTGATGTGAAGATTTATGCGAAGATTCTGGCCTCACGCTTAGCGGAGATGTTACCTTCCTTGATACATAGAGACCAAACTGGTTTCCTAAAACATAGGCAAACATATGATAATACAAGGAGAGTGGTAAACATATTTCATCATGTAAATTTGAAAAAGACCTCGGCAGTTGCAGTCTCACTTGACGCCGAGAAGGCGTTCGACCGCATTTCCTGGTCGTTCGCCTTCTCGGTGCTACAGAAGTTTGGCCTACAGGGCCCTATACTGCGAAGTATTCAGGCCTTGTATTCTGCCCCATCCGCGAGTGTTTTTATTAATGGTGTGTTGTCCCCTACATTCCGCATAACGAATGGCACTAGGCAGGGTTGCCCCTTCTCCCCCCTTCTGTTCGTTATGTCGATGGAGCCTCTGGCGCAACTGATGAGGAATGATTCCCACATAGTAGGCATACAAATTGGGCACTCTATACATAAATTATCATTATATGCCGATGATGTTATACTAACTTTGGCTCGCCCATTGAAGTCCCTACCTAGAGCACTAACCCTACTATCTGAATTCAGCAAAGTCTCCTATTATAAATTAAACTCTTCCAAATCCGAAGCCCTCCCTTTGAACATGACCCAAACTGACCTGAACTTGTTGAGAGAACAATGCAATTTAGATTGGCAACAGGAATCCATTAAGTACTTGGGCACCCACATTACTGCCAATCTTCGGCAACTATACCATAGGAACTATGTTCCCCTTTTGGCGGAGTTGCAGAAGGCAGCCAATGAGATGTCCAATTTGGAGATATCCTGGTCTGGCAGGATTGCTGCGTTTAAAATGCTGTTGCTACCTCGCCTTCTCTACTTGTTCAGAGCATTACCGATTCAAATTCCTCTTAGTTTTTTTAGGAAAGCCCGCACAATGACTTCTAAATTTATTTGGAATAACAAACATTCCCGGATTGCGTACAAAGTTTTGATTAGACCTCCTCTACTTGGTGGCCTTGGCGTCCCTAATATCTACAACTATTATAGAGCCACATTGCTTCATCAAGCTCGTGAATGGCTCACTCCACCTTCTGATTTTAAGCCTTGGCAGCAAATAGAGGACTTCTACTGTAAACCTCCCCTAAGTGCCATAATATACTCCCACATTTGGAATAAAAGACCAATTCCCTCCAATTACCCCCCTGCTATGGCTGCCACTCTTAAATGTTGGACACACCTACATATCTTAGGGCAACGACAATATAAACTCATAGACCTCCCTGTCCCTGTTGACGCCTTGATTGCGACTCTGCCACACATCTCCTCGACAGTATTGACACAATGGCGCAATAAAGGCCTTGTAAAAATCAAAGACTTATCGCGAGACGGACACTTTCATGATTTTCAATATCTAACCAAGAAATATACCCTGCCCTCGTCCTCATTTTTTCTATACCTCCAAATTAGGCATTGCCTTACTGAGTTGCCTGCTGCTGCAGCCTTTTGGGATATCTCTCTTTATCAAGCCTTTGTGGCCCGGACAAAAGGCCTACGCTCATTATATGAGTGGCTAGGCGGTTTTCATGATTTTTTTAAACCCACTGCATTGAAGAGCTGGGAAAGAAGTCTTTCTGAGACATTTACAGATGATCAATGGCTCTCAGCATATAAGTGGTCCATGAAGTCTGCTACATCGGCAGCTCACCGAGAAAATGCCGTAAAAGTACGCCTACAATGGTACTATACCCCCCAGAAACTGCATATTCTATTTCCTAATAGCTCACCATTGTGTTGGAGGGGATGTGGCCAGATAGGCACATTGCTTCATGTATTGTGGGGATGCTCCTGTCTTGCAACATTCTGGGCTGGGGTTACCCGCCTTTTGCTGGATGCTACAGGCGTCCAGGTGTCTCTCACGGCCCCTCAGGCGTTACTGTTTTTACAATTGGATGGAATTCCCTCCTCTGTAAAGCCCCTTTTTTGCAAAATCCTTACTGTCGCAAAGTTGGGGATAACAAGGCACTGGAAATCCCCGGACCCTCCAGAAATAGGGGAAATCATTACTGACTTACGCGCTTGCTATTCACTAGAAAGACTTATAGCTCTGAGCAATCACACAATAAAAGCTTTTAGTGGGATCTGGGCCCCCTGGGAACACAGCACACTTCATTCTCCAACTTATTGTTCCTAGTTGTCATTCCTCACTGTTCATACCATGGGACACATTGAGTTTCCTCTGGTGCTGGCGGAACATATTCAGAGTGAGTACACATCCCCCCATGGGAGAGCCGATCTTACATTACATTCTTTTAATTTTTTTCCTGAGAAGACGTAGCGGCGTGGACCTCCATGTGTCTTTGAATATTTGCAGGTATGTTTATGCTTTTGTTTGAGCAAATTTCGGTGGCCTGCTGTTTAGGCCTCTGTTTTTCTTTACTTTCTTTATTTTCTTTCTTTGTTGTTGGATTTGTAGTATTTTTGTGTGGTACGCTGTGCTTAGCGCCCGCCCCCGCTGCTTTCCCTCATTAATGATCTCTCGACATCTCTACACTGCTTAAGTGTGCACTTGTCAGTTATATTTTAGTATCTCAGTGGGGCGACATCTGTTGTTGTCTCTACTTGACATTCTCATTGGCTCCACACTTATAGACACAGCGGGAGGAGTTGGGGGGGGTGCACGGCATGGGTGCTCTTTTATTATTGCGACTTACTTGTGGTGAGGGTTGTTGCCTTTAATACCCTCCTGTCTCTTTCTCTTTTTACTTTGATGTTGTATTTGAAAATAACTTTGAAAAATTCTCTCTAATAAAAACTTATTGAAACAGAAGTCATTTCTGCAATTCCCATAGAAAATCAACGGCGTCTCTATTCAATTGTGTGGAGCGCATATCAGGTGCCTTTTCTCTGCCGGCTTAAGAGATACACGTGAAACTAAAGCCGATCCTGGGTGCCTAGGGTGCCTGTCATCCAATCCGCACTGAATTTCATTTCTAGGATTAGGATGATTGATCCCTGTCCTATTGGGAGGTAATGGGGATATGTTTGCGTATTGTTGCCTGGACAACAATTACCAGCTTGCCCATAGGAGTAAAACTTAACTTTTATTAGATATGTTAATTATGAAAAACTCAAAAACGTGATAGATATGTACAGTGCTATATATGTAATTTAAAAATAGTAGCGTCTGAAAAATTACCAAAAGTACCCGTTTTTCAACAGTGGCAGTGTAGATTGAGGGTATGCTATACAGCGTAAGCGGCAGAATAAGTATCAAAAGACAGGTACGCACTTATGTGCTGTCTATATGTAGTATCAAGTGACTTCTGTTATTCCACTTTATTAGTACAGCAATAGAAGGGAATATGACAGTGTGTGGCTACAGTTGTGTTCAGATACTGGGGACAGCTCTGCTGCTCAGACCGCCGGCCAGTCTTGCAGTGGTTGACCCGTGGGTATCAGGAGATGTAACTTAAATCTGCATCAAGTATTTGTATCAGTGGTATTTGCTTGTCAAACGTGTATTAAACACGATAGCTGATGATTATAGTTAATAATGGTTAGATGTTAATTTAAACTGTCACACAGTACAGTCATTGGTAATTGAAAAGCCCTGACTGCATGTTTAGCTTGTCAGAGTCAACTGACACACTGTAACGAACAGGGGATGAAACACACAATAACGGTTTGCCGCTATAACTGGCATGAATAGCCCAGCGGGGATAGCTGCAACACACGAGATCTGTGTTATAGGTAAAATCCACACATCGTGGTATACCAAAGAAGAGGGAGCGCTATATATCAGTTCGCCGCTATGACTGGCGATACTTGCTCACTGAGAGTGACTACAGGCACCCGAGGCTAGTGCCACCGGGTGGTGGTGGTACACCGAGACAATCGACGGGTGATGACCCGCGATCCCGGTGTATCCCGCTCAATCCTCTGTCTAGTATGTCTACACTGTTTTTAAAGTGCCGATATACTTCGGCTCTAAGTCTCAACACACTCAGGGTATCAATGGACAGACGCTAGCTATATTAAAATAGTCATGCCTTAAAGACCTAACTAGTTTCACCAACTACGTTGGCTTTCTCAAAGGAGGCATATAGTCTCTATATGCCTATATGCCTCCTTTGAGAAAGCCAACGTAGTTGGTGAAACTAGTTAGGTCTTTAAGGCATGACTATTTTAATATAGCTAGCGTCTGTCCATTGATACCCTGAGTGTGTTGAGACTTAGAGCCGAAGTATATCGGCACTTTAAAAACAGTGTAGACATACTAGACAGAGGATTGAGCGGGATACACCGGGATCGCGGGTCATCACCCGTCGATTGTCTCGGTGTACCACCACCACCCGGTGGCACTAGCCTCGGGTGCCTGTAGTCACTCTCAGTGAGCAAGTATCGCCAGTCATAGCGGCGAACTGATATATAGCGCTCCCTCTTCTTTGGTATACCACGATGTGTGGATTTTACCTATAACACAGATCTCGTGTGTTGCAGCTATCCCCGCTGGGCTATTCATGCCAGTTATAGCGGCAAACCGTTATTGTGTGTTTCATCCCCTGTTCGTTACAGTGTGTCAGTTGACTCTGACAAGCTAAACATGCAGTCAGGGCTTTTCAATTACCAATGACTGTACTGTGTGACAGTTTAAATTAACATCTAACCATTATTAACTATAATCATCAGCTATCGTGTTTAATACACGTTTGACAAGCAAATACCACTGATACAAATACTTGATGCAGATTTAAGTTACATCTCAAGATACCCACGGGTCAACCACTGCAAGACTGGCCGGCGGTCTGAGCAGCAGAGCTGTCCCCAGTATCTGAACACAACTGTAGCCACACACTGTCATATTCCCTTCTATTGCTGTACTAATAAAGTGGAATAACAGAAGTCACTTGATACTACATATAGACAGCACATAAGTGCGCACCTGTCTTTTGATACTTATTCTGCCGCTTACGCTGTATAGCATACCCTCAATCTACACTGCCACTGTTGAAAAACGGGTACTTTTGGTAATTTTTCAGACGCTACTATTTTTAAATTACATATATAGCACTGTACATATCTATCACGTTTTTGAGTTTTTCATAATTAACATATCTAATAAAAGTTAAGTTTTACTCCTATGGGCAAGCTGGTAATTGTTGTCCAGGCAACAATACGCAAACTGAATTTCATTTCTAGCACATAGCAAAAAAATCGCCCCATTGACTTACATTGGAGTGCAGAAAAGGTCATTTTTTTCTCGGTCCCTTTAAGAGGTAGGAGTTAAACAAGCTTAGGTCTGCGGTGCCCAGGGGGGACCCCATCCAGCCCGCACTGAGTTTCATTCCTACCACCTTAGGAAAAAAAGTCATTATTTTGAGGCTTAGAAGTCATTTCTGCAATTCCCATAGAAAATCAACGGCGTCTCTATTCAATTGTGTGGAGCGCATATCAGGTGGGTTTTCTCTGCCGGCTTAAGAGATACTCGTGAAACTAAAGCCGATCCTGGGTGCCTAGGATGCCTGTCATCCAATCCGCACTGAATTTCATTTCTAGCACATAGCCAAAAAATCGCCCCATTGACTTACATTGGAGTGCAGAAAAGGTCATTTTTTCTCGGTCCCTTTAAGAGGTAGGAGTTAAACAAGCTTAGGTCTGCGGTGCCCAGGGGGGACCCCATCCAGCCCGCACTGAGTTTCATTCCTACCACCTTAGGAAAAAAAGTCATTATTTTGAGGCTTAGAAGTCATTTCTGCAATTCCCATAGAAAATCAACGGCGTCTCTAATTCAATTGTGTGGAGCGCATATCAGGTGCCTTTTCTCTGCCGGCTTAAGAGATACACGTGAAACTAAAGCCGATCCTGGGTGCCTAGGGTGCCTGTCACCCAATCCGCACTGAATTTCATTTCTAGCACATAGCAAAAAAATCGCCCCATTGACTTACATTGGAGTGCAGAAAAGGTCATTTTTTCTCGGTCCCTTTAAGAGGTAGGAGTTAAACAAGCTTAGGTCTGCGGTGCCCAGGGGGGACCCCATCCAGCCCGCACTGAGTTTCATTCCTACCACCTTAGGAAAAAAAGTCATTATTTTGAGGCTTAGAAGTCATTTCTGCAATTCCCATAGAAAATCAACGGCGTCTCTATTCAATTGTGTGGAGCGCATATCAGGTGGGTTTTCTCTGCCGGCTTAAGAGATACTCGTGAAACTAAAGCCGATCCTGGGTGCCTAGGATGCCTGTCATCCAATCCGCACTGAATTTCATTTCTAGCACATAGCCAAAAAAATCGCCCCTTTGACTTACATTGGAGTGCAGAAAAGGTCATTTTTTCTCGGTGCCTTTAAGAGGTAGGAGTTAAACAAGCTTAGGTCTGTGGTGCCCAGGGGGGACCCCATCCAGCCCGCACTGAGTTTCATTCCTACCACCTTAGGAAAAAAAGTCATTATTTTGAGGCTTAGAAGTCATTCCTGCAATTCCCATAGAAAATCAACGGCGTCTCTATTCAATTGTGTGGAGCGCATATCAGGTGGGTTTTCTCTGCCGGCTTAAGAGATACACGTGAAACTAAAGCCGATCCTGGGTGCCTAGGGTGCCTGTCATCCAATCCGCACTGAATTTCATTTCTGTTACATGTTGTTGCCTAAGCAACAATTACCATTTTCCCTATAGGATTAAAACGTAACTTTTATTGAATTTATTTAGTAGTAGAAACCAAACTTGTGATACATATATACAGTGCTATATATTAAAAATAGTAGCGTTCAAGAATTTGTTTACTAGTTTTATTCTGAGAGTACAGTGTAGCTAGGGTGATTCACTGATGGTGGGGAGACAGTTTGTCATGTATAGACTGAAGAGTGTGCTTAATATGTAATTTGATTTTATTCTCCTCCACTCCGTGATTCAACCACAAAAGCGGGCGACAGTGTGCATATACAGTAGCAGCTTGGTTCAGGTGCTTCACAGGGCTATAGTCGGACCGCCGGCCAGTCCGATAATAGTTATAAGTGTATATTTTATTTAAAGGCTCAGAACCACAGAAAGGTAGTCTGCTTGGTATTAATTAGTATCGCATTACGTGACCTGCAAGGAACAGGAGGCACTTGCGATTAAATATACTGAGTTCTGTGTTCTGACAGCATTTGGTTTGTGTTTGTCTGGCTGCACTGACACACTGTAACAAAAAGAGCGCTGTGTCAGTTTGCGGTTGTAACTGGCGATACTCGCCCAATTATGTTACACCGTCTCAACTGGATACAGAGCACGCTGTGATCTGTAGTGTGCGGAAGACGCTAGCAATATATCACATTAGATAGAGCTAGGTGTCCACTGACAGCTAGTTTTAAGCTTGTCGGGGTTCACTGGCACATTGTAACAGATCGCTATGTTAGCCGCGGCTCACAGTGGCGTTACATGCCTAATATTGGTTTAGCCGCTAAGACTGAACATAGGGTAATATAGTGGCGGGGGTACACCTCTTGGGGTGCCAACGGGCACGGCCCGTAGTTGTGGTGTCTGCCCGCGCCACTCAATAGGATCGGCTACACTGTTTTTTATATTTTGCCGCTAGATCGGCTGTTCAACATACATGAATCAGAATAGTACAATTCAATAGAACGCTAACTATATTAAAAGATCATGCCGTATAGACCTGACTAGTTTCGCCAACCTCGTTGGCTTTATCAAAGGTGGCATTATGGAAGGGGGTGGAGCTAAAGGGTGTATAAATACTTTTTAGAAGAAGATGACCCCCGGGTCACAACAGTATGCTCCTATGTGAGCGGAGCGCTATATCGAGGCTTGGATACTCATCGCTCTGATGCCTCTGATTGGTGGTTAGGTAAGACGTTTAAACTGGGTAAGAAGGCGCGTTAGTTAGAACGCCGCCCACTGGCCGTTGCTGATACTGGGGTGCCTACTGCGCATGTCTGGACACTTTGTCCGAAAAATGTAGGTGATCAAAAGACAGGACTGCGCATGTCTGCGCACTTAACCGCAAAAGGAGAGAGAAGGTATTAGGTTCTTATGCGCATGTCTGTGCACTTTGTTATATGGGCCATTGATAGCGCGTACTGCGCATGTCTGCGGACTTAGACGCTGATGAGAAGAAGAAGAATCAAGGTGTCAATGGATTGGTAAATATATAATCCTAATTAGTAGTAGTTGTTAAAGAGTTTGGAAAGCGCTTTTGGTCCTCATCACGTGCATAATGTATGACTGCAATTAGAACTGAACTGTGTTGTTGTACCGGTTTAAGACCGATCAAGGACTCGTACAGTCTAATGATATTGACAGTAGTATTCGCAGATACACATCAAAGGTTTAGTTGGTCATGTAACTAATTGGTATCATAGTTTACATAAAGGAAGAGGAAGGTAGCAGAACTGATGAGTAATCAGTACTATTGTACTTGACCAAAGGTATGGTATACTAATTGATTATACCTAATAACCTAACTTAGAGCAGACTTAGATGAAAAGATAGATAGAAAAACGTCTATACAATTAAAAGGAACTGTTGTGCCTAAAAATAGGACTGTATATGAATTAGTAAATGATAATTGATTTTGCTTTGACTTAACTTTACAAAAAGGGAGTGTAAGTGAAACCCTCGTTTAGGCCGTTCGGTGACATGGTCTTCAATCTATAGATCCATTTAGCTTCAGCTTGTAAAAGTTTCAGGTCAAGATTTCCTCTTCTCGGACCTAGATTAATCTTCTGGATACCCCAGAAGACCAGACCTTTTAAATTTCCTCCATGGATGGCATTAATATGGCGGGCTATGCTTGTGTCGGTTTTGGTACGTACATTGCTCAGGTGTGAGCCTATACGATTTTTGAACTGCTGTATGGTCTTTCCTATATAAAGGAGACCGCAAGGGCATTTGGCTGCATAAACTAGGCCTTGCGTTTGACAATTAATGAATTCTTTGATTTTATATTCTTGATTGTCAATGGGGTTAATGAAAGATTTCATTTTCGGTAGGAACTTGCAATATGTGCAGTTTCCGCATGGAAAGGATCCTTGGATGTTGGATTTGAGCCAAGTAGTTGATGAGCTTTCTTCGTTGTTTGTAAAATGGCTGTGCACCAGTTGGTCCTTAAGGTTTTTGCCTCTACGGTATGTGATGGTTGGTCTGTCTGAGATAATGTCCTTCAGGTCAGGGTCAGCCTGAAGGATTGGCCAGTATTGTGACAAAATCTGTCGGATTTCATGATGGGCAACGTCATAGGTACCTATACAACGGATGATCTTGTTTGGATTTTTATTGATGATTCTTCGATTAAGCAACTCGTTTCTGTTGGTAGACTTCGCTCTATGGAAAGCTCGATGTAGAACACGTTTTGGATAGCCTCTACTGCGAAATTTGTGATAGAGTACCCCACATTCTTTCAAGAAGTTTTCTTCAGTTGAACAGTTTCTTCGGGCTCTCAAATATTGGCCCACTGGGATCCCTCGCTTCAGTGGTGCTGGGTGGAAGCTTTTCCAATTAAGGAAACTGGTGGTAGCTGTTTCTTTCCTATAAATATCTGTCGTAATGTTCCCATTCGTGTCCTTTCCAATAGTTAGGTCGAGAAAATTAATAGCGTCATCATGAATTTCACTTGTGAGCAAAAGGTTAATATTGTTGTTATTAAGAATTTCCACGAAGGTCTGAAAGGACGCTACATCTCCATCCCAAAGTATCAGGATGTCATCGATGTAGCGTCCCCAGAAGATGATGCGATCCGTATACTCTTGCATTTCATCAATAAATACAAAGGAGGCCTCCCACCAACCTAAATAGAGGTTGGCGTAAGTGGGTGCACAGCTGGTTCCCATAGCCGTACCATTTTTTTGCAGGTAAAAACGTTTATCAAAAACGAAAAAATTGTGTGTCAATAAAAATTGAAGTAACTTCACAACAAAATGATTGTGAGGGATAAAGGAGTTACCTTTAGTAGAAAGGAAGTATTGTACAGCCTTGATCCCAAATTCATGTTTAATGCTAGTATACAGAGCCTCCACATCGAGGCTAGCAAGTTTCACATTTTGGGTGACTGTGATATCTTGTAGCTTAGTCACTGTGGACGTTGTATCCTTGAGAAAGGAAGGGAGAGTTTCCACGAATGGAAACAAGATCTGGTCAATGTATTGGCTGATGGCTTCTGTAAGATTCCCATTGCCTGACACTATTGGTCGTCCCGGGATGGGTATTTTTTGCTTGTGTATCTTGGGTAGAGAGTAGAAAGTGGCTATTGTTGGGGTGGCATTATATAATACTTTGAATTCTGCATCTGTAATTAATTGATTAGTTTTGGCCTCCAGAAGTATATCACAAAGTTGGAGTTGATAGTTCTTTGAAGGATCTTGCTTCAGAATTTCATATGTGTTGGTATCGTTTAGTAGTCTCAGGCACATTTGTTTGTACTCGGAGGTGTCCATGATCACGAGATTTCCTCCTTTGTCGGAGGGTTTAATCACAATGTCTTGATTTTGTGTTAGGTTCTTTAAAGCTACATTCTCCTTGTGTGTCAGATTCTGGTTGAATCTTGAAATCTTTTTGTTTACTCTTTCAATATCGTTGCAGACCAGATTTACGAACTTATCAATATTGTGAAGTGTGACTAAGGGAGGGGTGAACAGTGATTTGGGTCTCATGGTCGATGCGGGGGCGGAGAAAAGGCTTATTCCAGTCTGATTTTCTGATTCTAATGCCGTTAATGCTTCAAAGGCCTCTCTCTCACGTGCAGAGAGGGTACCTGGTATTTAGGTTGGTGGGAGGCCTCCTTTGTATTTATTGACGAAATGCAAGAGTATACGGATCGCATCATCTTCTGGGGACGCTACATCGATGACATCCTGATACTTTGGGATGGAGATGTAGCGTCCTTTCAGACCTTCGTGGAAATTCTTAATAACAACAATATTAACCTTTTGCTCACAAGTGAAATTCATGATGACGCTATTAATTTTCTCGACCTAACTATTGGAAAGGACACGAATGGGAACATTACGACAGATATTTATAGGAAAGAAACAGCTACCACCAGTTTCCTTAATTGGAAAAGCTTCCACCCAGCACCACTGAAGCGAGGGATCCCAGTGGGCCAATATTTGAGAGCCCGAAGAAACTGTTCAACTGAAGAAAACTTCTTGAAAGAATGTGGGGTACTCTATCACAAATTTCGCAGTAGAGGCTATCCAAAACGTGTTCTACATCGAGCTTTCCATAGAGCGAAGTCTACCAACAGAAACGAGTTGCTTAATCGAAGAATCATCAATAAAAATCCAAACAAGATCATCCGTTGTATAGGTACCTATGACGTTGCCCATCATGAAATCCGACAGATTTTGTCACAATACTGGCCAATCCTTCAGGCTGACCCTGACCTGAAGGACATTATCTCAGACAGACCAACCATCACATACCGTAGAGGCAAAAACCTTAAGGACCAACTGGTGCACAGCCATTTTACAAACAACGAAGAAAGCTCATCAACTACTTGGCTCAAATCCAACATCCAAGGATCCTTTCCATGCGGAAACTGCACATATTGCAAGTTCCTACCGAAAATGAAATCTTTCATTAACCCCATTGACAATCAAGAATATAAAATCAAAGAATTCATTAATTGTCAAACGCAAGGCCTAGTTTATGCAGCCAAATGCCCTTGCGGTCTCCTTTATATAGGAAAGACCATACAGCAGTTCAAAAATCGTATAGGCTCACACCTGAGCAATGTACGTACCAAAACCGACACAAGCATAGCCCGCCATATTAATGCCATCCATGGAGGAAATTTAAAAGGTCTGGTCTTCTGGGGTATCCAGAAGATTAATCTAGGTCCGAGAAGAGGAAATCTTGACCTGAAACTTTTACAAGCTGAAGCTAAATGGATCTATAGATTGAAGACCATGTCACCGAACGGCCTAAACGAGGGTTTCACTTACACTCCCTTTTTGTAAAGTTAAGTCAAAGCAAAATCAATTATCATTTACTAATTCATATACAGTCCTATTTTTAGGCACAACAGTTCCTTTTAATTGTATAGACGTTTTTCTATCTATCTTTTCATCTAAGTCTGCTCTAAGTTAGGTTATTAGGTATAATCAATTAGTATACCATACCTTTGGTCAAGTACAATAGTACTGATTACTCATCAGTTCTGCTACCTTCCTCTTCCTTTATGTAAACTATGATACCAATTAGTTACATGACCAACTAAACCTTTGATGTGTATCTGCGAATACTACTGTCAATATCATTAGACTGTACGAGTCCTTGATCGGTCTTAAACCGGTACAACAACACAGTTCAGTTCTAATTGCAGTCATACATTATGCACGTGATGAGGACCAAAAGCGCTTCCCAAACTCTTTAACAACTACTACTAATTAGGATTATATATTTACCAATCCATTGACACCTTGATTCTTCTTCTTCTCATCAGCGTCTAAGTCCGCAGACATGCGCAGTACGCGCTATCAATGGCCCATATAACAAAGTGCGCAGACATGCGCAGTCCTGTCTTTTGATCACCTACAAAGTGTCCAGACATGCGCAGTAGGCACCCCAGTATCAGCAACGGCCAGTGGGCGGCGTTCTAACTAACGCGCCTTCTTACCCAGTTTAAACGTCTTACCTAACCACCAATCAGAGGCATCAGAGCGATGAGTATCCAAGCCTCGATATAGCGCTCCGCTCACATAGGAGCATACTGTTGTGACCCGGGGGTCATCTTCTTCTAAAAAGTATTTATACACCCTTTAGCTCCACCCCCTTCCATAATGCCACCTTTGATAAAGCCAACGAGGTTGGCGAAACTAGTCAGGTCTATACGGCATGATCTTTTAATATAGTTAGCGTTCTATTGAATTGTACTATTCTGATTCATGTATGTTGAACAGCCGATCTAGCGGCAAAATATAAAAAACAGTGTAGCCGATCCTATTGAGTGGCGCGGGCAGACACCACAACTACGGGCCGTGCCCGTTGGCACCCCAAGAGGTGTACCCCCGCCACTATATTACCCTATGTTCAGTCTTAGCGGCTAAACCAATATTAGGCATGTAACGCCACTGTGAGCCGCGGCTAACATAGCGATCTGTTACAATGTGCCAGTGAACCCCGACAAGCTTAAAACTAGCTGTCAGTGGACACCTAGCTCTATCTAATGTGATATATTGCTAGCGTCTTCCGCACACTACAGATCACAGCGTGCTCTGTATCCAGTTGAGACGGTGTAACATAATTGGGCGAGTATCGCCAGTTACAACCGCAAACTGACACAGTGCTCTTTTTGTTACAGTGTGTCAGTGCAGCCAGACAAACACAAACCAAATGCTGTCAGAACACAGAACTCAGTATATTTAATCGCAAGTGCCTCCTGTTCCTTGCAGGTCACGTAATGCGATACTAATTAATACCAAGCAGACTACCTTTCTGTGGTTCTGAGCCTTTAAATAAAATATACACTTATAACTATTATCGGACTGGCCGGCGGTCCGACTATAGCCCTGTGAAGCACCTGAACCAAGCTGCTACTGTATATGCACACTGTCGCCCGCTTTTGTGGTTGAATCACGGAGTGGAGGAGAATAAAATCAAATTACATATTAAGCACACTCTTCAGTCTATACATGACAAACTGTCTCCCCACCATCAGTGAATCACCCTAGCTACACTGTACTCTCAGAATAAAACTAGTAAACAAATTCTTGAACGCTACTATTTTTAATATATAGCACTGTATATATGTATCACAAGTTTGGTTTCTACTACTAAATAAATTCAATAAAAGTTACGTTTTAATCCTATAGGGAAAATGGTAATTGTTGCTTAGGCAACAACATGTAACACATATTTCATTACCTCCTAATAGGACAGGGATCAACAATCCTTATCCTAAGTACAGAGAGTTACCCCTCTCCCTTTCGATCCTATCACTGGTTTTGCATCCAGTATAAGCTTTCTAAGTAACCACTTTGGCATATAATGGCAAGTTTTTTATCTAACAAATTGACTAATGAATCCCTCCAAAATGCGGCCACACAAGTATTCTCACTGACCGATTTACCTCTGAACAGCATTGATATTAACACCGCTTTCAAAGAATTGCAGAAAACCTATAAAAACTATATTCGATCTTGGTGGGAGATAAGTAGCTTGGAAACTTACATCCAACAAAAACTAGTATATCGCGGCTTACGTATAAATCTCAAACCGAACTCCCACCAGGACGACGCTGTTTTTATGAAAGGATGGCATGATTTAATGACGGCTAATTCCATACGGATGTTGGAATATCTTTTGACCCATGAGAAGACAGTATTTGCCAAAATTAATACCCAATTAGAAGTACAACTTGAACAGATTCAATTTTTCAGTAGCAATCCAGAATTCACAAATTACGAAACTCGCTTACAACGACATCTTGATATCTACCAATCTGAGATAAAAGAACGTAAGCATAGGAAATACATACGAGATAAGAAGGATTTTGAATCTGGTGATATCTATAGATCTAATCCCACTCAATTTCAAAGATCATCGTTTTCAGACTATTCTGAATCTGACTACTCCGGTACAGACGACACCCCACTACCCACCAACACTCCTGTACCAGGACAAACAATTCGCCAGAGATCCAAATCCAGGAATAGACGTGGCCAAAGGAGTTTTCGAACATACAACTACCAATCTCATCAAGCACAATTTTCCCAACAATGGATACCTGCACAACAAAACACACAACCCTTGGGACCATCATCATCGTCCTCTATTTACAATTTACAAGCACCACCACCTATGGCTCCAACACTTACACATTCTACCACGGGTCCCCCCTCTTTGACACAATACCAGCCTTCACATACCAACGCACCACCTACCATGAATCCACAAGCCCCACAATTGACACATTTTTTAGGACCGGCGCAATTGAGAGATCGAAGCCAATGGGCATACAAGCAGAGGAAATAGCTGATAAACCTCAGATATTAAATCTGTCTAAAATCATACTGGACAACGATGAATTACAGCTACTAGATAAAGGACTTACCTATACCCCAACTCCATATTTTGATAAGTTCACCTGGATTAAGGATGTTCACCTTTTCGCTAGGAAGTTGGCATTGCATAAATTTTTCAAAAATAAACAACAAAACCCAGGTACCCTCTCTGCACGTGAGAGAGAGGCCTTTGAAGCATTAACGGCATTAGAATCAGAAAATCAGACTGGAATAAGCCTTTTCTCCGCCCCCGCATCGACCATGAGACCCAAATCACTGTTCACCCCTCCCTTAGTCACACTTCACAATATTGATAAGTTCGTAAATCTGGTCTGCAACGATATTGAAAGAGTAAACAAAAAGATTTCAAGATTCAACCAGAATCTGACACACAAGGAGAATGTAGCTTTAAAGAACCTAACACAAAATCAAGACATTGTGATTAAACCCTCCGACAAAGGAGGAAATCTCGTGATCATGGACACCTCCGAGTACAAACAAATGTGCCTGAGACTACTAAACGATACCAACACATATGAAATTCTGAAGCAAGATCCTTCAAAGAACTATCAACTCCAACTTCGTGATATACTTCTGGAGGCCAAAACTAATCAATTAATTACAGATGCAGAATTCAAAGTATTATATAATGCCACCCCAACAATAGCCACTTTCTACTCTCTACCCAAGATACACAAGCAAAAAATACCCATCCCGGGACGACCAATAGTGTCAGGCAATGGGAATCTTACAGAAGCCATCAGCCAATACATTGACCAGATCTTGTTTCCATTCGTGGAAACTCTCCCTTCCTTTCTCAAGGATACAACGTCCACAGTGACTAAGCTACAAGATATCACAGTCACCCAAAATGTGAAACTTGCTAGCCTCGATGTGGAGGCTCTGTATACTAGCATTAAACATGAATTTGGGATCAAGGCTGTACAATACTTCCTTTCTACTAAAGGTAACTCCTTTATCCCTCACAATCATTTTGTTGTGAAGTTACTTCAATTTTTATTGACACACAATTTTTTCGTTTTGATAAACGTTTTTACCTGCAAAAAAATGGTACGGCTATGGGAACCAGCTGTGCACCCACTTACGCCAACCTCTATTTAGGTTGGTGGGAGGCCTCCTTTGTATTTATTGATGAAATGCAAGAGTATACGGATCGCATCATCTTCTGGGGACGCTACATCGATGACATCCTGATACTTTGGGATGGAGATGTAGCGTCCTTTCAGACCTTCGTGGAAATTCTTAATAACAACAATATTAACCTTTTGCTCACAAGTGAAATTCATGATGACGCTATTAATTTTCTCGACCTAACTATTGGAAAGGACACGAATGGGAACATTACGACAGATATTTATAGGAAAGAAACAGCTACCACCAGTTTCCTTAATTGGAAAAGCTTCCACCCAGCACCACTGAAGCGAGGGATCCCAGTGGGCCAATATTTGAGAGCCCGAAGAAACTGTTCAACTGAAGAAAACTTCTTGAAAGAATGTGGGGTACTCTATCACAAATTTCGCAGTAGAGGCTATCCAAAACGTGTTCTACATCGAGCTTTCCATAGAGCGAAGTCTACCAACAGAAACGAGTTGCTTAATCGAAGAATCATCAATAAAAATCCAAACAAGATCATCCGTTGTATAGGTACCTATGACGTTGCCCATCATGAAATCCGACAGATTTTGTCACAATACTGGCCAATCCTTCAGGCTGACCCTGACCTGAAGGACATTATCTCAGACAGACCAACCATCACATACCGTAGAGGCAAAAACCTTAAGGACCAACTGGTGCACAGCCATTTTACAAACAACGAAGAAAGCTCATCAACTACTTGGCTCAAATCCAACATCCAAGGATCCTTTCCATGCGGAAACTGCACATATTGCAAGTTCCTACCGAAAATGAAATCTTTCATTAACCCCATTGACAATCAAGAATATAAAATCAAAGAATTCATTAATTGTCAAACGCAAGGCCTAGTTTATGCAGCCAAATGCCCTTGCGGTCTCCTTTATATAGGAAAGACCATACAGCAGTTCAAAAATCGTATAGGCTCACACCTGAGCAATGTACGTACCAAAACCGACACAAGCATAGCCCGCCATATTAATGCCATCCATGGAGGAAATTTAAAAGGTCTGGTCTTCTGGGGTATCCAGAAGATTAATCTAGGTCCGAGAAGAGGAAATCTTGACCTGAAACTTTTACAAGCTGAAGCTAAATGGATCTATAGATTGAAGACCATGTCACCGAACGGCCTAAACGAGGGTTTCACTTACACTCCCTTTTTGTAAAGTTAAGTCAAAGCAAAATCAATTATCATTTACTAATTCATATACAGTCCTATTTTTAGGCACAACAGTTCCTTTTAATTGTATAGACGTTTTTCTATCTATCTTTTCATCTAAGTCTGCTCTAAGTTAGGTTATTAGGTATAATCAATTAGTATACCATACCTTTGGTCAAGTACAATAGTACTGATTACTCATCAGTTCTGCTACCTTCCTCTTCCTTTATGTAAACTATGATACCAATTAGTTACATGACCAACTAAACCTTTGATGTGTATCTGCGAATACTACTGTCAATATCATTAGACTGTACGAGTCCTTGATCGGTCTTAAACCGGTACAACAACACAGTTCAGTTCTAATTGCAGTCATACATTATGCACGTGATGAGGACCAAAAGCGCTTTCCAAACTCTTTAACAACTACTACTAATTAGGATTATATATTTACCAATCCATTGACACCTTGATTCTTCTTCTTCTCATCAGCGTCTAAGTCCGCAGACATGCGCAGTACGCGCTATCAATGGCCCATATAACAAAGTGCACAGACATGCGCATAAGAACCTAATACCTTCTCTCTCCTTTTGCGGTTAAGTGCGCAGACATGCGCAGTCCTGTCTTTTGATCACCTACATTTTTCGGACAAAGTGTCCAGACATGCGCAGTAGGCACCCAAGTATCAGCAACGGCCAGTGGGCGGCGTTCTAACTAACGCGCCTTCTTACCCAGTTTAAACGTCTTACCTAACCACCAATCAGAGGCATCAGAGCGATGAGTATCCAAGCCTCGATATAGCGCTCCGCTCACATAGGAGCATACTGTTGTGACCCGGGGGTCATCTTCTTCTAAAAAGTATTTATACACCCTTTAGCTCCACCCCCTTCCATAATGCCACCTTTGATAAAGCCAACGCGGTTGGCGAAACTAGTCAGGTCTATACGGCATGATCTTTTAATATAGTTAGCGTTCTATTGAATTGTACTATTCTGACTCATGTATGTTGAACAGCCGATCTAGCGGCAAAATATAAAAAACAGTGTAGCCGATCCTATTGAGTGGCGCGGGCAAACACCACAACTACGGGCCGTGCCCGTTGGCACCCCAAGAGGTGTACCCCCGCCACTATACTACCCTTTGTTCAGTCTTAGCGGCTTAACCACTATTAGGCATGTAACGCCACTGTGAGCCGCGGCTAACATAGGGATCTGTTACAATGTGCCAGTGAACCCCGACAAGCTTAAAACTAGCTGTCAGTGGACACCTAGCTCCATCTAAAGTGATATATTGCTAGTGTCTTCCGCACACTACAGATCACAGCGTGCTCTGTATCCAGTTGAGACGGTGTAACATAATTGGGCGAGTATCGCCAGTTACAACCGCAAACTGACACAGCGCTCTTTTTGTTACAGTGTGTCAGTGCAGCCAGACAAACATAAACTAAATGCTGCCAGAACACAGAACTCAGTATATTTAATCACAAGTGCCTCCTGTTCCTTGCAGGTCACGTAATGCGATACTAATTAATACCAAGCAGACTACCTTTCTGTGGTTCTGAGCCTTTAAATAAAATATACACCTATAACTATTATCGGACTGGCCGGCGGTCCGACTATAGCCTTGTGAAGCACCTGAACCAAGCTGCTACTGTATATGCACACTGTCGCCCGCTTTTGTGGTGGAATCACGGAGTGGAGGAGAATAAAATCAAATTACATATTAAGTACACTCTTCAGTATATACATGACAAACTGTCTCCCCACCATCAGTGAATCACCCTAGCTACACTGTACTCTCAGAATAAAACTAGTAAACAAATTCTTGAACGCTACTATTTTTAATATATAGCACTGTATATATATATCACAAGTTTGGTTTCTACTACTAAATAAATTCAATAAAAGTTACGTTTTAATCCTATAGGGAAAATGGTAATTGTTGCTTAGGCAACAACATGTAACACTGAATTTCATTTCTAGCACATAGCCAAAAAATCGCCCCATTGACTTACATTGGAGTGCAGAAAATGTCATTTTTTCTCGGTCCCTTTAAGAGGTAGGAGTTAAACAAGCTTAGGTCTGCGGTGCCCAGGGGGGACCCCATCCAGCCCGCACTGAGTTTCATTCCTACCACCTTAGGAAAAAAAGTAATTATTTTGAGGCTTAGAAGTCATTTCTGCAATTCCCATAGAAAATCAACGGCGTCTCTAATTCAATTGTGTGGAGCGCATATCAGGTGGGTTTTCTCTGCCGGCTTAAGAGATACACGTGAAACTAAAGCCGATCCTGGGTGCCTAGGGTGCCTGTCATCCAATCCGCACTGAATTTCATTTCTAGCACATAGCCAAAAAATCGCCCCATTGACTTACATTGGAGTGCAGAAAAGGTCATTTTTTCTCGGTCCCTTTAAGAGGTAGGAGTTAAACAAGCTTAGGTCTGCGGTGCCCAGGGGGGACCCCATCCAGCCCACACTGAGTTTCATTCCTACCACCTTAGGAAAAAAAGTCATTATTTTGAGGCTTAGAAGTCATTTCTGCAATTCCCATAGAAAATCAATGGCGTCTCTATTCAATTGTGTGGAGCGCATATCAGGTGGATTTTCTCTGCCGCCTTAAGAGATACACGTGAAACTAAAGCCGATCCTGGGTGCCTAGGGTGCCTGTCATCCAATCCGCACTGAATTTCATTTCTAGCACATAGCCAAAAAATCGCCCCATTGACTTACATTGGAGTGCAGAAAAGGTCATTTTTTCTCGGTCCCTTTAAGAGGTAGGAGTTAAACAAGCTTAGGTCTGCGGTGCCCAGGGGGGACCCCATCCAGCCCGCACTGAGTTTCATTCCTACCACCTTAGGAAAAAAAGTCATTATTTTGAGGCTTAGAAGTCATTTCTGCAATTCCCATAGAAAATCAACGGCGTCTCTAATTCAATTGTGTGGAGCGCATATCAGGTGGGTTTTCTCTGCCGGCTTAAGAGATACACGTGAAACTAAAGCCGATCCTGGGTGCCTAGGGTGCCTGTCATCCAATCCGCACTGAATTTCATTTCTAGCACATAGCCAAAAAATCGCCCCATTGACTTACATTGGAGTGCAGAAAAGGTCATTTTTTCTCGGTCCCTTTAAGAGGTAGGAGTTAAACAAGCTTAGGTCTGCGGTGCCCAGGGGGGACCCCATCCAGCCCGCACTGAGTTTCATTCCTACCACCTTAGGAAAAAAAGTCATTATTTTGAGGCTTAGAAGTCATTTCTGCAATTCCCATAGAAAATCAACTGGCGTCTCTAATTCAATTGTGTGGAGCGCATATCAGGTGGGTTTTCTCTGCCGGCTTAAGAGATACACGTGAAACTAAAGCCGATCCTGGGTGCCTAGGGTGCCTGTCATCCAATCCGCACTGAATTTCATTTCTAGCACATAGCCAAAAAATCGCCCCATTGACTTACATTGGAGTGCAGAAAAGGTCATTTTTTCTCGGTCCCTTTAAGAGGTAGGAGTTAAACAAGCTTAGGTCTGCGGTGCCCAGGGGGACCCCATCCAGCCCGCACTGAGTTTCATTCCTACCACCTTAGGAAAAAAAGTCATTATTTTGAGGCTTAGAAGTCATTTCTGCAATTCCCATAGAAAATCAACGGCGTCTCTATTCAATTGTGTGGAGCGCATATCAGGTGGGTTTTCTCTGCCGGCTTAAGAGATACACGTGAAACTAAAGCCGATCCTGGGTGCCTAGGGTGCCTGTCATCCAATCCGCACTGAATTTCATTTCTAGCACATAGCCAAAAAATCGCCCCATTGACTTACATTGGAGTGCAGAAAAGGTCATTTTTTCTCGGTCCCTTTAAGAGGTAGGAGTTAAACAAGCTTAGGTCTGCGGTGCCCAGGGGGGACCCCATCCAGCCCACACTGAGTTTCATTCCTACCACCTTAGGAAAAAAAGTCATTATTTTGAGGCTTAGAAGTCATTTCTGCAATTCCCATAGAAAATCAACTGGCGTCTCTATTCAATTGTGTGGAGCGCATATCAGGTGGCTTTTCTCTGCCGGCTTAAGAGATACACGTGAAACTAAAGCCGATCCTGGGTGCCTAGGGTGCCTGTCATCCAATCCGCACTGAATTTCATTTCTAGCACATAGCCAAAAAATCGCCCCATTGACTTACATTGGAGTGCAGAAAAGGTCATTTTTTCTCGGTCCCTTTAAGAGGTAGGAGTTAAACAAGCTTAGGTCTGCGGTGCCCAGGGGGGACCCCATCCAGCCCGCACTGAGTTTCATTCCTACCACCTTAGGAAAAAAAGTCATTATTTTGAGGCTTAGAAGTCATTTCTGCAATTCCCATAGAAAATCAACGGCGTCTCTATTCAATTGTGTGGAGCGCATATCAGGTGGGTTTTCTCTGCCGGCTTAAGAGATACACGTGAAACTAAAGCCGATCCTGGGTGCCTAGGGTGCCTGTCATCCAATCCGCACTGAATTTCATTTCTAGCACATAGCCAAAAAATCGCCCCATTGACTTACATTGGAGTGCAGAAAAGGTCATTTTTTCTCGGTCCCTTTAAGAGGTAGGAGTTAAACAAGCTTAGGTCTGCGGTGCCCAGGGGGGACCCCATCCAGCCCGCACTGAGTTTCATTCCTACCACCTTAGGAAAAAAAGTCATTATTTTGAGGCTTAGAAGTCATTTCTGCAATTCCCATAGAAAATCAACGGCGTCTCTAATTCAATTGTGTGGAGCGCATATCAGGTGGGTTTTCTCTGCCGGCTTAAGAGATACACGTGAAACTAAAGCCGATCCTGGGTGCCTAGGGTGCCTGTCATCCAATCCGCACTGAATTTCATTTCTAGCACATAGCCAAAAAATCGCCCCATTGACTTACATTGGAGTGCAGAAAAGGTCATTTTTTCTCGGTCCCTTTAAGAGGTAGGAGTTAAACAAGCTTAGGTCTGCGGTGCCCAGGGGGGACCCCATCCAGCCCGCACTGAGTTTCATTCCTACCACCTTAGGAAAAAAAGTCATTATTTTGAGGCTTAGAAGTCATTTCTGCAATTCCCATAGAAAATCAACTGGCGTCTCTAATTCAATTGTGTGGAGCGCATATCAGGTGGGTTTTCTCTGCCGGCTTAAGAGATACACGTGAAACTAAAGCCGATCCTGGGTGCCTAGGGTGCCTGTCATCCAATCCGCACTGAATTTCATTTCTAGCACATAGCCAAAAAATCGCCCCATTGACTTACATTGGAGTGCAGAAAATGTCATTTTTTCTCGGTCCCTTTAAGAGGTAGGAGTTAAACAAGCTTAGGTCTGCGGTGCCCAGGGGGGACCCCATCCAGCCCGCACTGAGTTTCATTCCTACCACCTTAGGAAAAAAAGTCATTATTTTGAGGCTTAGAAGTCATTTCTGCAATTCCCATAGAAAATCAACGGCGTCTCTAATTCAATTGTGTGGAGCGCATATCAGGTGGGTTTTCTCTGCCGGCTTAAGAGATACACGTGAAACTAAAGCCGATCCTGGGTGCCTAGGGTGCCTGTCATCCAATCCGCACTGAATTTCATTTCTAGCACATAGCCAAAAAATCGCCCCATTGACTTACATTGGAGTGCAGAAAAGGTCATTTTTTCTCGGTCCCTTTAAGAGGTAGGAGTTAAACAAGCTTAGGTCTGCGGTGCCCAGGGGGGACCCCATCCAGCCCACACTGAGTTTCATTCCTACCACCTTAGGAAAAAAAGTCATTATTTTGAGGCTTAGAAGTCATTTCTGCAATTCCCATAGAAAATCAATGGCGTCTCTATTCAATTGTGTGGAGCGCATATCAGGTGGATTTTCTCTGCCGGCTTAAGAGATACACGTGAAACTAAAGCCGATCCTGGGTGCCTAGGGTGCCTGTCATCCAATCCGCACTGAATTTCATTTCTAGCACATAGCCAAAAAATCGCCCCATTGACTTACATTGGAGTGCAGAAAAGGTCATTTTTTCTCGGTCCCTTTAAGAGGTAGGAGTTAAACAAGCTTAGGTCTGCGGTGCCCAGGGGGGACCCCATCCAGCCCGCACTGATTTTCATTCCTACCACCTTAGGAAAAAAAGTCATTATTTTGAGGCTTAGAAGTCATTTCTGCAATTCCCATAGAAAATCAACGGCGTCTCTAATTCAATTGTGTGGAGCGCATATCAGGTGGGTTTTCTCTGCCGGCTTAAGAGATACACGTGAAACTAAAGCCGATCCTGGGTGCCTAGGGTGCCTGTCATCCAATCCGCACTGAATTTCATTTCTAGCACATAGCCAAAAAATCGCCCCATTGACTTACATTGGAGTGCAGAAAAGGTCATTTTTTCTCGGTCCCTTTAAGAGGTAGGAGTTAAACAAGCTTAGGTCTGCGGTGCCCAGGGGGGACCCCATCCAGCCCGCACTGAGTTTCATTCCTACCACCTTAGGAAAAAAAGTCATTATTTTGAGGCTTAGAAGTCATTTCTGCAATTCCCATAGAAAATCAACGGCGTCTGTATTCAATTGTGTGGAGCGCATATCAGGTGGGTTTTCTCTGCCGGCTTAAGAGATACACGTGAAACTAATGCCGATCCTGGGTGCCTAGGGTGTCTGTCATCCAATCCGCACTGAATTTCATTTCTAGCACATAGCCAAAAAATCGCCCCATTAACTTACATTGGAGTGCAGAAAAGGTCATTTTTTCTCGGTCCCTTTAAGAGGTAGGAGTTAAACAAGCTTAGGTCTGCGGTGCCCAGGGGGGACCCCATCCAGCTCACACTGAGTTTCATTCCTACCACCTTAGGGAAAAAAAGTCATTATTTTGAGGCTTAGAAGTCATTTCTGCAATTCCCATAGAAAATCAATGGCGTCTCTATTCAATTGTGTGGAGCGCATATCAGGTGGATTTTCTCTGCCGGCTTAAGAGATACACGTGAAACTAAAGCCTATCCTGGGTGCCTAGGGTGCCTGTCATCCTATCCGCACTGAATTTCATTTCTAGCACATAGCCAAAAAATCGCCCCATTGACTTACATTGGAGTGCAGAAAAGGTCATTTTTTCTCGGTCCCTTTAAGAGGTAGGAGTTAAACAAGCTTAGGTCTGCGGTGCCCAGGGGGGACCCCATCCAGCCCGCACTGAGTTTCATTCCTACCACCTTAGGAAAAAAGTCATTATTTTGAGGCTTAGAAGTCATTTCTGCAATTCCCATAGAAAATCAACGGCGTCTCTATTCAATTGTGTGGAGCGCATATCAGGTGCCTTTTCTCTGCCGGCTTAAGAGATACACGTGAAACTAAAGCCGATCCTGGGTGCCTAGGGTGCCTGTCATCCAATCCGCACTGAATTTCATTTCTAGCACATAGCAAAAAAATCGCCCCATTGACTTACATTGGAGTGCAGAAAAGGTCATTTTTTTCTCGGTCCCTTTAAGAGGTAGGAGTTAAACAAGCTTAGGTCTGCGGTGCCCAGGGGGGACCCCATCCAGCCGCACTGAGTTTCATTCCTACCACCTTAGGAAAAAAAGTCATTATTTTGAGGCTTAGAAGTCATTTCTGCAATTCCCATAGAAAATCAACGGCGTCTCTATTCAATTGTGTGGAGCGCATATCAGGTGGGTTTTCTCTGCCGGCTTAAGAGATACTCGTGAAACTAAAGCCGATCCTGGGTGCCTAGGATGCCTGTCATCCAATCCGCACTGAATTTCATTTCTAGCACATAGCCAAAAAATCGCCCCATTGACTTACATTGGAGTGCAGAAAAGGTCATTTTTTCTCGGTCCCTTTAAGAGGTAGGAGTTAAACAAGCTTAGGTCTGCGGTGCCCAGGGGGGACCCCATCCAGCCCGCACTGAGTTTCATTCCTACCACCTTAGGAAAAAAAGTCATTATTTTGAGGCTTAGAAGTCATTTCTGCAATTCCCATAGAAAATCAACGGCGTCTCTAATTCAATTGTGTGGAGCGCATATCAGGTGGGTTTTCTCTGCCGGCTTAAGAGATACACGTGAAACTAAAGACGATCCTGGGTGCCTAGGGTGCCTGTCATCCAATCCGCACTGAATTTCATTTCTAGCACATAGCCAAAAAATCGCCCCATTGACTTACATTGGAGTGCAGAAAAGGTCATTTTTTCTCGGTCCCTTTAAGAGGTAGGAGTTAAACAAGCTTAGGTCTGCGGTGCCCAGGGGGGACCCCATCCAGCCCGCACTGAGTTTCATTCCTACCACCTTAGGAAAAAAAGTCATTATTTTGAGGCTTAGAAGTCATTTCTGCAATTCCCATAGAAAATCAACGGCGTCTCTAATTCAATTGTGTGGAGCGCATATCAGGTGGGTTTTCTCTGCCGGCTTAAGAGATACACGTGAAACTAAAGCCTATCCTTGGTGCCTAGGGTGCCTGTCATCCTATCCGCACTGAATTTCATTTCTAGCACATAGCCAAAAAATCGCCCCATTGACTTACATTGGAGTGCAGAAAAGGTCATTTTTTCTCGGTCCCTTTAAGAGGTAGGAGTTAAACAAGCTTAGGTCTGCGGTGCCCAGGGGGGACCCCATCCAGCCCGCACTGAGTTTCATTCCTACCACCTTAGGAAAAAAAGTCATTATTTGAGGCTTAGAAGTCATTTCTGCAATTCCCATAGAAAATCAACGGCGTCTCTATTCAATTGTGTGGAGCGCATATCAGGTGGGTTTTCTCTGCCGGCTTAAGAGATACACGTGAAACTAAAGCCGATCCTGGGTGCCTAGGGTGCCTGTCATCCAATCCGCACTGAATTTCATTTCTAGCACATAGCAAAAAAAATCGCCCCATTGACTTACATTGGAGTGCAGAAAAGGTCATTTTTTTCTCGGTCCCTTTAAGAGGTAGGAGTTAAACAAGCTTAGGTCTGCGGTGCCCAGGGGGACCCCATCCAGCCCTCACTGAGTTTCATTCCTACCACCTTAGGAAAAAAAGTCATTATTTTGAGGCTTAGAAGTCATTTCTGCAATTCCCATAGAAAATCAACGGCGTCTCTATTCAATTGTGTGGAGCGCATATCAGGTGGGTTTTCTCTGCCGGCTTAAGAGATACTCGTGAAACTAAAGCCGATCCTGGGTGCCTAGGATGCCTGTCATCCAATCCGCACTGAATTTCATTTCTAGCACATAGCCAAAAAATCGCCCCATTGACTTACATTGGAGTGCAGAAAAGGTCATTTTTTCTCGGTCCCCTTTAAGAGGTAGGAGTAAACAAGCTTAGGTCTGCGGTGCCCAGGGGGGACTTCATCCAGCCCGCACTGAGTTTCATTCCTACCACCTTAGGAAAAAAAGTCATTATTTTGAGGCTTAGAAGTCATTTCTGCAATTCCCATAGAAAATCAACGGCGTCTCTAATTCAATTGTGTGGAGCGCATATCAGGTGGGTTTTCTCTGCCGGCTTAAGAGATACACGTGAAACTAAAGACGATCCTGGGTGCCTAGGGTGCCTGTCATCCAATCCGCACTGAATTTCATTTCTAGCACATAGCCAAAAAATCGCCCCATTGACTTACATTGGAGTGCAGAAAAGGTCATTTTTTCTCGGTCCACTTTAAGAGGTAGGAGTTAAACAAGCTTAGGTCTGCGGTGCCCAGGGGGGACCCCATCCAGCCCGCACTGAGTTTCATTCCTACCACCTTAGGAAAAAAAGTCATTATTTTGGGGCTTAGAAGTCATTTCTGCAATTCCCATAGAAAATCAACGGCGTCTCTAATTCAATTGTGTGGAGTGCATATCAGGTGGGTTTTCTCTGCCGCCTTAAGAGATACACGTGAAACTAAAGCCTATCCTTGGTGCCTAGGGTGCCTGTCATCCTATCCGCACTGAATTTCATTTTCTAGCACATAGCCAAAAATCGCCCCATTGACTTACATTGGAGTGCAGAAAAGGTCATTTTTTCTCGGTCCCTTAAGAGGTAGGAGTTAAACAAGCTTAGGTCTGCGGTGCCCAGGGGGACCCCATCCAGCCCGCACTGAGTTTCATTCCTACCACCTTAGGAAAAAAAGTCATTATTTTGAGGCTTAGAAGTCATTTCTGCAATTCCCATAGAAAATCAACGGCGTCTCTATTCAATTGTGTGGAGCGCATATCAGGTGGGTTTTCTCTGCCGGCTTAAGAGATACACGTGAAACTAAAGCCGATCCTGGGTGCCTAGGGTGCCTGTCATCCAATCCGCACTGAATTTCATTTCTAGCACATAGCCAAAAAATCGCCCCATTGACTTACATTGGAGTGCAGAAAAGGTCATTTTTTCTCGGTCCCTTTAAGAGGTAGGAGTTAAACAAGCTTAGGTCTGCGGTGCCCAGGGGGGACCCCATCCAGCCCGCACTGAGTTTCATTCCTACCACCTTAGGAAAAAAAGTCATTATTTTGAGGCTTAGAAGTCATTTCTGCAATTCCCATAGAAAATCAACGGCGTCTCTATTCAATTGTGTGGAGCGCATATCAGGTGGGTTTTCTCTGCCGGCTTAAGAGATACACGTGAAACTAAAGCCGATCCTGGGTGCCTAGGGTGCCTGTCATCCAATCCGCACTGAATTTCATTTCTAGCACATAGCCAAAAAATCGCCCCATTGACTTACATTGGAGTGCAGAAAAGGTCATTTTTTCTCGGTCCCTTTAAGAGGTAGGAGTTAAACAAGCTTAGGTCTGCGGTGCCCAGGGGGACCCCATCCAGCCCGCACTGAGTTTCATTCCTACCACCTTAGGAAAAAAAGTCATTATTTTGAGGCTTAGAAGTCATTTCTGCAATTCCCATAGAAAATCAACGGCGTCTCTATTCAATTGTGTGGAGCGCATATCAGGTGGGTTTTCTCTGCCGGCTTAAGAGATACACGTGAAACTAAAGCCGATCCTGGGTGCCTAGGGTGCCTGTCATCCAATCCGCACTGAATTTCATTTCTAGCACATAGCCAAAAAATCGCCCCATTGACTTACATTGGAGTGCAGAAAAGGTCATTTTTTCTCGGTCCCTTTAAGAGGTAGGAGTTAAACAAGCTTAGGTCTGCGGTGCCCAGGGGGGACCCCATCCAGCCCGCACTGAGTTTCATTCCTACCACCTTAGGAAAAAAAGTCATTATTTTGAGGCTTAGAAGTCATTTCTGCAATTCCCATAGAAAATCAACGGCGTCTCTATTCAATTGTGTGGAGCGCATATCAGGTGGGTTTTCTCTGCCGGCTTAAGAGATACACGTGAAACTAAAGCCGATCCTGGGTGCCTAGGGTGCCTGTCATCCAATCCGCACTGAATTTCATTTCTAGCACATAGCCAAAAAATCGCCCCATTGACTTACATTGGAGTGCAGAAAAGGTCATTTTTTCTCGGTCCCTTTAAGAGGTAGGAGTTAAACAAGCTTAGGTCTGCGGTGCCCAGGGGGGACCCCATCCAGCCCGCACTGAGTTTCATTCCTACCACCTTAGGAAAAAAAGTCATTATTTTGAGGCTTAGAAGTCATTTCTGCAATTCCCATAGAAAATCAACGGCGTCTCTATTCAATTGTGTGGAGCGCATATCAGGTGGGTTTTCTCTGCCGGCTTAAGAGATACACGTGAAACTAAAGCCGATCCTGGGTGCCTAGGGTGCCTGTCATCCAATCCGCACTGAATTTCATTTCTAGCACATAGCCAAAAAATCGCCCCATTGACTTACATTGGAGTGCAGAAAAGGTCATTTTTTCTCGGTCCCTTTAAGAGGTAGGAGTTAAACAAGCTTAGGTCTGCGGTGCCCAGGGGGGACCCCATCCAGCCCGCACTGAGTTTCATTCCTACCACCTTAGGAAAAAAAGTCATTATTTTGAGGCTTAGAAGTCATTTCTGCAATTCCCATAGAAAATCAACGGCGTCTCTATTCAATTGTGTGGAGCGCATATCAGGTGGGTTTTCTCTGCCGGCTTAAGAGATACACGTGAAACTAAAGCCGATCCTGGGTGCCTAGGGTGCCTGTCATCCAATCCGCACTGAATTTCATTTCTAGCACATAGCCAAAAAATCGCCCCATTGACTTACATTGGAGTGCAGAAAAGGTCATTTTTTCTCGGTCCCTTTAAGAGGTAGGAGTTAAACAAGCTTAGGTCTGCGGTGCCCAGGGGGGACCCCATCCAGCCCGCACTGAGTTTCATTCCTACCACCTTAGGAAAAAAAGTCATTATTTTGAGGCTTAGAAGTCATTTCTGCAATTCCCATAGAAAATCAACGGCGTCTCTATTCAATTGTGTGGAGCGCATATCAGGTGGGTTTTCTCTGCCGGCTTAAGAGATACACGTGAAACTAAAGCCGATCCTGGGTGCCTAGGGTGCCTGTCATCCAATCCGCACTGAATTTCATTTCTAGCACATAGCCAAAAAATCGCCCCATTGACTTACATTGGAGTGCAGAAAAGGTCATTTTTTCTCGGTCCCTTTAAGAGGTAGGAGTTAAACAAGCTTAGGTCTGCGGTGCCCAGGGGGGACCCCATCCAGCCCGCACTGAGTTTCATTCCTACCACCTTAGGAAAAAAAGTCATTATTTTGAGGCTTAGAAGTCATTTCTGCAATTCCCATAGAAAATCAACGGCGTCTCTATTCAATTGTGTGGAGCGCATATCAGGTGGGTTTTCTCTGCCGGCTTAAGAGATACACGTGAAACTAAAGCCGATCCTGGGTGCCTAGGGTGCCTGTCATCCAATCCGCACTGAATTTCATTTCTAGCACATAGCCAAAAAATCGCCCCATTGACTTACATTGGAGTGCAGAAAAGGTCATTTTTTCTCGGTCCCTTTAAGAGGTAGGAGTTAAACAAGCTTAGGTCTGCGGTGCCCAGGGGGGACCCCATCCAGCCCGCACTGAGTTTCATTCCTACCACCTTAGGAAAAAAAGTCATTATTTTGAGGCTTAGAAGTCATTTCTGCAATTCCCATAGAAAATCAACGGCGTCTCTATTCAATTGTGTGGAGCGCATATCAGGTGGGTTTTCTCTGCCGGCTTAAGAGATACACGTGAAACTAAAGCCGATCCTGGGTGCCTAGGGTGCCTGTCATCCAATCCGCACTGAATTTCATTTCTAGCACATAGCCAAAAAATCGCCCCATTGACTTACATTGGAGTGCAGAAAAGGTCATTTTTTCTCGGTCCCTTTAAGAGGTAGGAGTTAAACAAGCTTAGGTCTGCGGTGCCCAGGGGGGACCCCATCCAGCCCGCACTGAGTTTCATTCCTACCACCTTAGGAAAAAAAGTCATTATTTTGAGGCTTAGAAGTCATTTCTGCAATTCCCATAGAAAATCAACGGCGTCTCTATTCAATTGTGTGGAGCGCATATCAGGTGGGTTTTCTCTGCCGGCTTAAGAGATACACGTGAAACTAAAGCCGATCCTGGGTGCCTAGGGTGCCTGTCATCCAATCCGCACTGAATTTCATTTCTAGCACATAGCCAAAAAATCGCCCCATTGACTTACATTGGAGTGCAGAAAAGGTCATTTTTTCTCGGTCCCTTTAAGAGGTAGGAGTTAAACAAGCTTAGGTCTGCGGTGCCCAGGGGGGACCCCATCCAGCCCGCACTGAGTTTCATTCCTACCACCTTAGGAAAAAAAGTCATTATTTTGAGGCTTAGAAGTCATTTCTGCAATTCCCATAGAAAATCAACGGCGTCTCTATTCAATTGTGTGGAGCGCATATCAGGTGGGTTTTCTCTGCCGGCTTAAGAGATACACGTGAAACTAAAGCCGATCCTGGGTGCCTAGGGTGCCTGTCATCCAATCCGCACTGAATTTCATTTCTAGCACATAGCCAAAAAATCGCCCCATTGACTTACATTGGAGTGCAGAAAAGGTCATTTTTTCTCGGTCCCTTTAAGAGGTAGGAGTTAAACAAGCTTAGGTCTGCGGTGCCCAGGGGGGACCCCATCCAGCCCGCACTGAGTTTCATTCCTACCACCTTAGGAAAAAAAGTCATTATTTTGAGGCTTAGAAGTCATTTCTGCAATTCCCATAGAAAATCAACGGCGTCTCTATTCAATTGTGTGGAGCGCATATCAGGTGGGTTTTCTCTGCCGGCTTAAGAGATACACGTGAAACTAAAGCCGATCCTGGGTGCCTAGGGTGCCTGTCATCCAATCCGCACTGAATTTCATTTCTAGCACATAGCCAAAAAATCGCCCCATTGACTTACATTGGAGTGCAGAAAAGGTCATTTTTTCTCGGTCCCTTTAAGAGGTAGGAGTTAAACAAGCTTAGGTCTGCGGTGCCCAGGGGGGACCCCATCCAGCCCGCACTGAGTTTCATTCCTACCACCTTAGGAAAAAAAGTCATTATTTTGAGGCTTAGAAGTCATTTCTGCAATTCCCATAGAAAATCAACGGCGTCTCTATTCAATTGTGTGGAGCGCATATCAGGTGGGTTTTCTCTGCCGGCTTAAGAGATACACGTGAAACTAAAGCCGATCCTGGGTGCCTAGGGTGCCTGTCATCCAATCCGCACTGAATTTCATTTCTAGCACATAGCCAAAAAATCGCCCCATTGACTTACATTGGAGTGCAGAAAAGGTCATTTTTTCTCGGTCCCTTTAAGAGGTAGGAGTTAAACAAGCTTAGGTCTGCGGTGCCCAGGGGGGACCCCATCCAGCCCGCACTGAGTTTCATTCCTACCACCTTAGGAAAAAAAGTCATTATTTTGAGGCTTAGAAGTCATTTCTGCAATTCCCATAGAAAATCAACGGCGTCTCTATTCAATTGTGTGGAGCGCATATCAGGTGGGTTTTCTCTGCCGGCTTAAGAGATACACGTGAAACTAAAGCCGATCCTGGGTGCCTAGGGTGCCTGTCATCCAATCCGCACTGAATTTCATTTCTAGCACATAGCCAAAAAATCGCCCCATTGACTTACATTGGAGTGCAGAAAAGGTCATTTTTTCTCGGTCCCTTTAAGAGGTAGGAGTTAAACAAGCTTAGGTCTGCGGTGCCCAGGGGGGACCCCATCCAGCCCGCACTGAGTTTCATTCCTACCACCTTAGGAAAAAAAGTCATTATTTTGAGGCTTAGAAGTCATTTCTGCAATTCCCATAGAAAATCAACGGCGTCTCTATTCAATTGTGTGGAGCGCATATCAGGTGGGTTTTCTCTGCCGGCTTAAGAGATACACGTGAAACTAAAGCCGATCCTGGGTGCCTAGGGTGCCTGTCATCCAATCCGCACTGAATTTCATTTCTAGCACATAGCCAAAAAATCGCCCCATTGACTTACATTGGAGTGCAGAAAAGGTCATTTTTTCTCGGTCCCTTTAAGAGGTAGGAGTTAAACAAGCTTAGGTCTGCGGTGCCCAGGGGGGACCCCATCCAGCCCGCACTGAGTTTCATTCCTACCACCTTAGGAAAAAAAGTCATTATTTTGAGGCTTAGAAGTCATTTCTGCAATTCCCATAGAAAATCAACGGCGTCTCTATTCAATTGTGTGGAGCGCATATCAGGTGGGTTTTCTCTGCCGGCTTAAGAGATACACGTGAAACTAAAGCCGATCCTGGGTGCCTAGGGTGCCTGTCATCCAATCCGCACTGAATTTCATTTCTAGCACATAGCCAAAAAATCGCCCCATTGACTTACATTGGAGTGCAGAAAAGGTCATTTTTTCTCGGTCCCTTTAAGAGGTAGGAGTTAAACAAGCTTAGGTCTGCGGTGCCCAGGGGGGACCCCATCCAGCCCGCACTGAGTTTCATTCCTACCACCTTAGGAAAAAAAGTCATTATTTTGAGGCTTAGAAGTCATTTCTGCAATTCCCATAGAAAATCAACGGCGTCTCTATTCAATTGTGTGGAGCGCATATCAGGTGGGTTTTCTCTGCCGGCTTAAGAGATACACGTGAAACTAAAGCCGATCCTGGGTGCCTAGGGTGCCTGTCATCCAATCCGCACTGAATTTCATTTCTAGCACATAGCCAAAAAATCGCCCCATTGACTTACATTGGAGTGCAGAAAAGGTCATTTTTTCTCGGTCCCTTTAAGAGGTAGGAGTTAAACAAGCTTAGGTCTGCGGTGCCCAGGGGGGACCCCATCCAGCCCGCACTGAGTTTCATTCCTACCACCTTAGGAAAAAAAGTCATTATTTTGAGGCTTAGAAGTCATTTCTGCAATTCCCATAGAAAATCAACGGCGTCTCTATTCAATTGTGTGGAGCGCATATCAGGTGGGTTTTCTCTGCCGGCTTAAGAGATACACGTGAAACTAAAGCCGATCCTGGGTGCCTAGGGTGCCTGTCATCCAATCCGCACTGAATTTCATTTCTAGCACATAGCCAAAAAATCGCCCCATTGACTTACATTGGAGTGCAGAAAAGGTCATTTTTTCTCGGTCCCTTTAAGAGGTAGGAGTTAAACAAGCTTAGGTCTGCGGTGCCCAGGGGGGACCCCATCCAGCCCGCACTGAGTTTCATTCCTACCACCTTAGGAAAAAAAGTCATTATTTTGAGGCTTAGAAGTCATTTCTGCAATTCCCATAGAAAATCAACGGCGTCTCTATTCAATTGTGTGGAGCGCATATCAGGTGGGTTTTCTCTGCCGGCTTAAGAGATACACGTGAAACTAAAGCCGATCCTGGGTGCCTAGGGTGCCTGTCATCCAATCCGCACTGAATTTCATTTCTAGCACATAGCCAAAAAATCGCCCCATTGACTTACATTGGAGTGCAGAAAAGGTCATTTTTTCTCGGTCCCTTTAAGAGGTAGGAGTTAAACAAGCTTAGGTCTGCGGTGCCCAGGGGGGACCCCATCCAGCCCGCACTGAGTTTCATTCCTACCACCTTAGGAAAAAAAGTCATTATTTTGAGGCTTAGAAGTCATTTCTGCAATTCCCATAGAAAATCAACGGCGTCTCTATTCAATTGTGTGGAGCGCATATCAGGTGGGTTTTCTCTGCCGGCTTAAGAGATACACGTGAAACTAAAGCCGATCCTGGGTGCCTAGGGTGCCTGTCATCCAATCCGCACTGAATTTCATTTCTAGCACATAGCCAAAAAATCGCCCCATTGACTTACATTGGAGTGCAGAAAAGGTCATTTTTTCTCGGTCCCTTTAAGAGGTAGGAGTTAAACAAGCTTAGGTCTGCGGTGCCCAGGGGGGACCCCATCCAGCCCGCACTGAGTTTCATTCCTACCACCTTAGGAAAAAAAGTCATTATTTTGAGGCTTAGAAGTCATTTCTGCAATTCCCATAGAAAATCAACGGCGTCTCTATTCAATTGTGTGGAGCGCATATCAGGTGGGTTTTCTCTGCCGGCTTAAGAGATACACGTGAAACTAAAGCCGATCCTGGGTGCCTAGGGTGCCTGTCATCCAATCCGCACTGAATTTCATTTCTAGCACATAGCCAAAAAATCGCCCCATTGACTTACATTGGAGTGCAGAAAAGGTCATTTTTTCTCGGTCCCTTTAAGAGGTAGGAGTTAAACAAGCTTAGGTCTGCGGTGCCCAGGGGGACCCCATCCAGCCCGCACTGAGTTTCATTCCTACCACCTTAGGAAAAAAAGTCATTATTTTGAGGCTTAGAAGTCATTTCTGCAATTCCCATAGAAAATCAACGGCGTCTCTATTCAATTGTGTGGAGCGCATATCAGGTGGTTTTCTCTGCCGGCTTAAGAGATACACGTGAAACTAAAGCCGATCCTGGGTGCCTAGGGTGCCTGTCATCCAATCCGCACTGAATTTCATTTCTAGCACATAGCCAAAAAATCGCCCCATTGACTTACATTGGAGTGCAGAAAAGGTCATTTTTTCTCGGTCCCTTTAAGAGGTAGGAGTTAAACAAGCTTAGGTCTGCGGTGCCCAGGGGGGACCCCATCCAGCCCGCACTGAGTTTCATTCCTACCACCTTAGGAAAAAAAGTCATTATTTTGAGGCTTAGAAGTCATTTCTGCAATTCCCATAGAAAATCAACGGCGTCTCTATTCAATTGTGTGGAGCGCATATCAGGTGGGTTTTCTCTGCCGGCTTAAGAGATACACGTGAAACTAAAGCCGATCCTGGGTGCCTAGGGTGCCTGTCATCCAATCCGCACTGAATTTCATTTCTAGCACATAGCCAAAAAATCGCCCCATTGACTTACATTGGAGTGCAGAAAAGGTCATTTTTTCTCGGTCCCTTTAAGAGGTAGGAGTTAAACAAGCTTAGGTCTGCGGTGCCCAGGGGGACCCCATCCAGCCCGCACTGAGTTTCATTCCTACCACCTTAGGAAAAAAAGTCATTATTTTGAGGCTTAGAAGTCATTTCTGCAATTCCCATAGAAAATCAACGGCGTCTCTATTCAATTGTGTGGAGCGCATATCAGGTGGGTTTTCTCTGCCGGCTTAAGAGATACACGTGAAACTAAAGCCGATCCTGGGTGCCTAGGGTGCCTGTCATCCAATCCGCACTGAATTTCATTTCTAGCACATAGCCAAAAAATCGCCCCATTGACTTACATTGGAGTGCAGAAAAGGTCATTTTTTCTCGGTCCCTTTAAGAGGTAGGAGTTAAACAAGCTTAGGTCTGCGGTGCCCAGGGGGGACCCCATCCAGCCCGCACTGAGTTTCATTCCTACCACCTTAGGAAAAAAAGTCATTATTTTGAGGCTTAGAAGTCATTTCTGCAATTCCCATAGAAAATCAACGGCGTCTCTATTCAATTGTGTGGAGCGCATATCAGGTGGGTTTTCTCTGCCGGCTTAAGAGATACACGTGAAACTAAAGCCGATCCTGGGTGCCTAGGGTGCCTGTCATCCAATCCGCACTGAATTTCATTTCTAGCACATAGCCAAAAAATCGCCCCATTGACTTACATTGGAGTGCAGAAAAGGTCATTTTTTCTCGGTCCCTTTAAGAGGTAGGAGTTAAACAAGCTTAGGTCTGCGGTGCCCAGGGGGGACCCCATCCAGCCCGCACTGAGTTTCATTCCTACCACCTTAGGAAAAAAAGTCATTATTTTGAGGCTTAGAAGTCATTTCTGCAATTCCCATAGAAAATCAACGGCGTCTCTATTCAATTGTGTGGAGCGCATATCAGGTGGGTTTTCTCTGCCGGCTTAAGAGATACACGTGAAACTAAAGCCGATCCTGGGTGCCTAGGGTGCCTGTCATCCAATCCGCACTGAATTTCATTTCTAGCACATAGCCAAAAAATCGCCCCATTGACTTACATTGGAGTGCAGAAAAGGTCATTTTTTCTCGGTCCCTTTAAGAGGTAGGAGTTAAACAAGCTTAGGTCTGCGGTGCCCAGGGGGGACCCCATCCAGCCCGCACTGAGTTTCATTCCTACCACCTTAGGAAAAAAAGTCATTATTTTGAGGCTTAGAAGTCATTTCTGCAATTCCCATAGAAAATCAACGGCGTCTCTATTCAATTGTGTGGAGCGCATATCAGGTGGGTTTTCTCTGCCGGCTTAAGAGATACACGTGAAACTAAAGCCGATCCTGGGTGCCTAGGGTGCCTGTCATCCAATCCGCACTGAATTTCATTTCTAGCACATAGCCAAAAAATCGCCCCATTGACTTACATTGGAGTGCAGAAAAGGTCATTTTTTCTCGGTCCCTTTAAGAGGTAGGAGTTAAACAAGCTTAGGTCTGCGGTGCCCAGGGGGGACCCCATCCAGCCCGCACTGAGTTTCATTCCTACCACCTTAGGAAAAAAGTCATTATTTTGAGGCTTAGAAGTCATTTCTGCAATTCCCATAGAAAATCAACGGCGTCTCTATTCAATTGTGTGGAGCGCATATCAGGTGGGTTTTCTCTGCCGGCTTAAGAGATACACGTGAAACTAAAGCCGATCCTGGGTGCCTAGGGTGCCTGTCATCCAATCCGCACTGAATTTCATTTCTAGCACATAGCCAAAAAATCGCCCCATTGACTTACATTGGAGTGCAGAAAAGGTCATTTTTTCTCGGTCCCTTTAAGAGGTAGGAGTTAAACAAGCTTAGGTCTGCGGTGCCCAGGGGGGACCCCATCCAGCCCGCACTGAGTTTCATTCCTACCACCTTAGGAAAAAAAGTCATTATTTTGAGGCTTAGAAGTCATTTCTGCAATTCCCATAGAAAATCAACGGCGTCTCTATTCAATTGTGTGGAGCGCATATCAGGTGGGTTTTCTCTGCCGGCTTAAGAGATACACGTGAAACTAAAGCCGATCCTGGGTGCCTAGGGTGCCTGTCATCCAATCCGCACTGAATTTCATTTCTAGCACATAGCCAAAAAATCGCCCCATTGACTTACATTGGAGTGCAGAAAAGGTCATTTTTTCTCGGTCCCTTTAAGAGGTAGGAGTTAAACAAGCTTAGGTCTGCGGTGCCCAGGGGGGACCCCATCCAGCCCGCACTGAGTTTCATTCCTACCACCTTAGGAAAAAAAGTCATTATTTTGAGGCTTAGAAGTCATTTCTGCAATTCCCATAGAAAATCAACGGCGTCTCTATTCAATTGTGTGGAGCGCATATCAGGTGGGTTTTCTCTGCCGGCTTAAGAGATACACGTGAAACTAAAGCCGATCCTGGGTGCCTAGGGTGCCTGTCATCCAATCCGCACTGAATTTCATTTCTAGCACATAGCCAAAAAATCGCCCCATTGACTTACATTGGAGTGCAGAAAAGTCATTTTTTCTCGGTCCCTTTAAGAGGTAGGAGTTAAACAAGCTTAGGTCTGCGGTGCCCAGGGGGACCCCATCCAGCCCGCACTGAGTTTCATTCCTACCACCTTAGGAAAAAAAGTCATTATTTTGAGGCTTAGAAGTCATTTCTGCAATTCCCATAGAAAATCAACGGCGTCTCTATTCAATTGTGTGGAGCGCATATCAGGTGGGTTTTCTCTGCCGGCTTAAGAGATACACGTGAAACTAAAGCCGATCCTGGGTGCCTAGGGTGCCTGTCATCCAATCCGCACTGAATTTCATTTCTAGCACATAGCCAAAAAATCGCCCCATTGACTTACATTGGAGTGCAGAAAAGGTCATTTTTTCTCGGTCCCTTTAAGAGGTAGGAGTTAAACAAGCTTAGGTCTGCGGTGCCCAGGGGGACCCCATCCAGCCCGCACTGAGTTTCATTCCTACCACCTTAGGAAAAAAAGTCATTATTTTGAGGCTTAGAAGTCATTTCTGCAATTCCCATAGAAAATCAACGGCGTCTCTATTCAATTGTGTGGAGCGCATATCAGGTGGGTTTTCTCTGCCGGCTTAAGAGATACACGTGAAACTAACCGATCCTGGGTGCCTAGGGTGCCTGTCATCCAATCCGCACTGAATTTCATTTCTAGCACATAGCCAAAAAATCGCCCCATTGACTTACATTGGAGTGCAGAAAAGGTCATTTTTTCTCGGTCCCTTTAAGAGGTAGGAGTTAAACAAGCTTAGGTCTGCGGTGCCCAGGGGGGACCCCATCCAGCCCGCACTGAGTTTCATTCCTACCACCTTAGGAAAAAAAGTCATTATTTTGAGGCTTAGAAGTCATTTCTGCAATTCCCATAGAAAATCAACGGCGTCTCTATTCAATTGTGTGGAGCGCATATCAGGTGGGTTTTCTCTGCCGGCTTAAGAGATACACGTGAAACTAAAGCCGATCCTGGGTGCCTAGGGTGCCTGTCATCCAATCCGCACTGAATTTCATTTCTAGCACAGAGCCAAAAAATCGCCCCATTGACTTACATTGGAGTGCAGAAAAGGTCATTTTTTCTCGGTCCCTTTAAGAGGTAGGAGTTAAACAAGCTTAGGTCTGCGGTGCCCAGGGGGGACCCCATCCAGCCCGCACTGAGTTTCATTCCTACCACCTTAGGAAAAAAAGTCATTATTTTGAGGCTTAGAAGTCATTTCTGCAATTCCCATAGAAAATCAACGGCGTCTCTATTCAATTGTGTGGAGCGCATATCAGGTGGGTTTTCTCTGCCGGCTTAAGAGATACACGTGAAACTAAAGCCGATCCTGGGTGCCTAGGGTGCCTGTCATCCAATCCGCACTGAATTTCATTTCTAGCACATAGCCAAAAAATCGCCCCATTGACTTACATTGGAGTGCAGAAAAGGTCATTTTTTCTCGGTCCCTTTAAGAGGTAGGAGTTAAACAAGCTTAGGTCTGCGGTGCCCAGGGGGGACCCCATCCAGCCCGCACTGAGTTTCATTCCTACCACCTTAGGAAAAAAAGTCATTATTTTGAGGCTTAGAAGTCATTTCTGCAATTCCCATAGAAAATCAACGGCGTCTCTATTCAATTGTGTGGAGCGCATATCAGGTGGGTTTTCTCTGCCGCTTAAGAGATACACGTGAAACTAAAGCCGATCCTGGGTGCCTAGGGTGCCTGTCATCCAATCCGCACTGAATTTCATTTCTAGCACATAGCCAAAAAATCGCCCCATTGACTTACATTGGAGTGCAGAAAAGGTCATTTTTTCTCGGTCCCTTTAAGAGGTAGGAGTTAAACAAGCTTAGGTCTGCGGTGCCCAGGGGGGACCCCATCCAGCCCGCACTGAGTTTCATTCCTACCACCTTAGGAAAAAAAGTCATTATTTTGAGGCTTAGAAGTCATTTCTGCAATTCCCATAGAAAATCAACGGCGTCTCTATTCAATTGTGTGGAGCGCATATCAGGTGGGTTTTCTCTGCCGGCTTAAGAGATACACGTGAAACTAAAGCCGATCCTGGGTGCCTAGGGTGCCTGTCATCCAATCCGCACTGAATTTCATTTCTAGCACATAGCCAAAAAATCGCCCCATTGACTTACATTGGAGTGCAGAAAAGGTCATTTTTTCTCGGTCCCTTTAAGAGGTAGGAGTTAAACAAGCTTAGGTCTGCGGTGCCCAGGGGGGACCCCATCCAGCCCGCACTGAGTTTCATTCCTACCACCTTAGGAAAAAAAGTCATTATTTTGAGGCTTAGAAGTCATTTCTGCAATTCCCATAGAAAATCAACGGCGTCTCTATTCAATTGTGTGGAGCGCATATCAGGTGGGTTTTCTCTGCCGGCTTAAGAGATACACGTGAAACTAAAGCCGATCCTGGGTGCCTAGGGTGCCTGTCATCCAATCCGCACTGAATTTCATTTCTAGCACATAGCCAAAAAATCGCCCCATTGACTTACATTGGAGTGCAGAAAAGGTCATTTTTTCTCGGTCCCTTTAAGAGGTAGGAGTTAAACAAGCTTAGGTCTGCGGTGCCCAGGGGGACCCCATCCAGCCCGCACTGAGTTTCATTCCTACCACCTTAGGAAAAAATCATTATTTTGAGGCTTAGAAGTCATTTCTGCAATTCCCATAGAAAATCAACGGCGTCTCTATTCAATTGTGTGGAGCGCATATCAGGTGGGTTTTCTCTGCCGGCTTAAGAGATACACGTGAAACTAAAGCCGATCCTGGGTGCCTAGGGTGCCTGTCATCCAATCCGCACTGAATTTCATTTCTAGCACATAGCCAAAAAATCGCCCCATTGACTTACATTGGAGTGCAGAAAAGGTCATTTTTTCTCGTCCCTTTAAGAGGTAGGAGTTAAACAAGCTTAGGTCTGCGGTGCCCAGGGGGACCCCATCCAGCCCGCACTGAGTTTCATTCCTACCACCTTAGGAAAAAAGTCATTATTTTGAGGCTTAGAAGTCATTTCTGCAATTCCCATAGAAATCAACGGCGTCTCTATTCAATTGTGTGGAGCGCATATCAGGTGGTTTTTCTCTGCCGTTTAAGAGATACACGTGAAACTAAATCCTATCCTTGTGCCTAGGGTGCTAGAAATGAAATT